>NC_056739.1:1387198258-1387268258 GCF_019279795.1 Protopterus annectens
TGCACAATAAATCAAAACCGTAAAGACAACAAGCTCTCCTCACCCCTCTTCCTAGACCTATCCAAGGCATTTGATATGGTAAACCATCAGCTACTCTTAGACACACTAAAATAACTCTCCATAGAAAATCTAGCAATTAGTTGGTTTCATTCTTATCTAAGTGACAGACAATAAGCTGTACTGTGGAAGGATAACCTATCATCCCTTTTACCAGTCACCCTTGGAGTCCCCATAGGGATCTATATTACGTCCCCTCCTATTCTCCACATTCATTAATGACCTGCATAAAGTCATCCCAGATGCAACTTGTATTCAGTATACAGACAACTTCACCCTAGCCTGCTCTGCCACCTCCCCCCACAGATTTACAATCTTTATCCCAAATCACTTTCAACAAAGTAGAGAGCTGGCTCACTGGTCGCTGTCTACTATTAAACCCAAATAAAATCAAACTATTACTGTTCTCGCCCACTCGTAAGGTTCCCTCACCACCTCTCACCACAACATCTAACAATGGCACCATAATTTCCCCAGAACCTAGTACTAAAACTAATGGGAGTAATCATCAACAACAACCTTAAGTTTGATGCTTACATAGACAAAACTATTAAAACAGTTAATTAAAAACTAGGCTCTTTATACAGGATTAAACAATTCCTAACCCCATCTGCTAGAACTGTTATTGCCTGTACACATCTGCTATCAACCCTTCTTTATGCCTCACCCATCTTCATAAACCTAAGCAAATCAAACCTCAATAAATTTACTAGCTGCTACAATAATATTGCCAGATTTGCCACAGGATCAGCTTATAGAACCCATCGCTGTCTTAACCTTCAATCGTTAGACTGGCTAGAATTACCCTACCAACTGCAATATAACCAACTAATAGTTGTTCACAAAATTCTCTACCAACCAGACACTACACCCATACTGAAAAATATTGTCACCCCCTACAGTAACCTAAAGGCCCTTCGCTCTTACAACAAAATGCTAGTACAAACTGTTAAAACCAACAATTCAGCTGGTGAATCACTATTCTCCAACTCTGCTGGTAAAAACTGGAACCTACTTCCTGCTGTACTCACTACTGATTCTTCCTTGTCCCAATTCAAAATATCCCTTAAGAAATACCTAAAAAGGCATTAGCTTTGTCCCTGTACAATCCCTAACGCCCACTCAAACATAATCTATAAATGAGAACCTCATTACAAGAATAAAACCCATGATTCTCTAGCTGTTTAGGATTTTGTATATCTCTCACCTATTGGAAAGATTTAAAGTTAACATGATACCATGTATGTTAACCACCTTAATGTATGTGTTTCCCTTTTTTCAAATTAAATCTCTGTTTCTTCCTCAGCTATTAACTTCCAACCTTTCCTGTGTGCATGTGAGAAAAACATGTACTTGTGTGTATATATTGTTAAACAAATTTCAATTTTGTGATAATTCATTGTAATAATTTCACTGTATTTACACTTGTTATGTATATTTGGACCTCCGCTGAAAATGGACCTATATCCAGTCGGACTTTCCCAATTAACAAATGTAAAATAAAAATTAAATAAATAAAATAGTAGATCTAAGGTGAACACAGCTCCAGTTAAAATATTAAAATAAGGACCTTGAGTTTAGCTGAAGTTAAGGAAGGGTACCTAAGGGGTCTCAACAAGCAGCTTGCTTACCAACTCCAAAAACAACAAGCTAACATTTGCAGTAGGGAAAAAGGTGGTGTACAAGCCACGGCAGATTTATGAAGACACAAGGAGAACCTGACAAGCTGATTTATTCCCCATATATCAGAAGTCACCCATATGGAGTACTTGAGTCTGATTAAAGTTTTTGTATATGCTTACTCAGTAGATTAAGTTATATGACTCAGCAATAGTCAGGGTATTCGTTTCTAAATGGGAAGAGTCTGTACCAGAAACTACTCCACTCTTACAATGTCAGATTCTAAAAACAATGGGTGAAAAGTTCTAGTGATCTTTAGCTTGAATCATTTTTGTCAAAAACCCTAAAACACTGAAGCCTCCTTCAGAATTTAAAAAAGCTTCCAGTCACAAAAAAGGGCAACCTATCTCCTTGGTGCTGTTATACACAACATTTTAAACAATGGCTATTGCATACCTTTGGAGGAAAAAACTTCCCATATAAGACCAAGTTTACTCCTCATGAAGTACCCAGGAGAAAACTATCACATTATGCAAACCTGTTTATAAAACAGCTACTGAAATCACTCACTTGAGTTCAAAAAGGCCTTTTCCAAATACTTGCATACGGAAACTAACTGTAAATACTTTAGGGACAATGGTTAACCTAAGAATCTGCCATTACCTAGTATAGTTTACATCAAGCAAGCCATTTGTTGAAATTTTAAATCTTAAAATGTTCAAGATAAGAGAGATGGGGCATTTCACTGTGAAGTCATACCTGATGACTGCTACTCTGATGCACTGCAGGGTCCGTGACGTCAAAAAAAAAAAATGATCCTGATAAGTCACGTCAGCATACTGCGGCATCTACTGCATTTTATTTACTTGTGAACCAAGTATGAACTGGTGTAAAGAATCTTTTCGGTCATGACCTGAGAATATTACTGAAGACAAGGGTCTTGTTCCTGATGTCTTCTGCCTATTGGTGGATGACTTCCAAGTCCCCAGTACTGTACCATGTGACATATTTCACGAAGGCCAGTAAGAAATATGGAATGATGGGAGGCTTAGGGACAATGCTATTAAGAATGTCTTTATAGAAGAATGACATTTAACATTCTGAAAGCAAAACCTGCTACTGAAATCTTCGCTACACTGACGCTTAATAACATCTGACTTGGGGGGAAAAGGATAAACATTTTTACAAAGACAGCCAATGTCATGGCATAAAGAGATAAAGCCCTGACTTTGACACACTGGTAACCAAAGTTCAGTTAGCTACTCAGGTGCTTGCTGGCACTGGCAGCATGCCCATCCTGGGGGTATGGCAGGATGCACACACCACAACTCCTCACAGGAGGGTAAGCACTGCAGTGATCATCATGGGGGTGGGTTTACTACTCATCAAGCCATTGCCTAGTGGGTGGTCTCACTTGTGAGTACAAAAAAACATGCTCTTGGTGAGGAAGGACATTGACTGTTTGCACTGATGTGGGTAGACTGTCTTCCCACCCAAGGAAAAAAATGTCCTGCAATTTTATGAAAATAAAACAACTTCAACTTTCCTTAAACTGCTGCAGTTTACTTGTACTAGAAACATTTTGCTATGATATGAAACAACAGGAAAAACTAAAATTCTACAATGACATTTTACCTTGGCAACCAAGTGAAACCAAGCCCGCTGTACTAACTGCAGGTAGGTCTTGTCCTGCAGCACCTTAAATTTCTGTAAATAAAAAAAAAAGGTCCCAGTTGTGGCATCAGAAAAGATGGCAACACCAACAATCATTTCTTGCCTAAAACATGAAGGAAAACAAATTATGTCTTAATTATACTTTTCTTTTTTTTAAATATATACTTGGTGACCAGATACACTGCTGGCTTAAACAAGGTACTGTGCAGGTCTTGCAATATTTCTATGAAGGCTCTAATCATACCTAACAGGCAGGCTATGACAGGTAACAGTTGTCCTTTCATCTCAGGCAGCTCTGTAGCAGGAAACAAGGTTTCACTATTGTTTCCAATCATTCACTTTTGCTTTTAAAGGGGCTTTAACAGAGTACAACAAAGAACATGAACTTAAGTCTTGTTACACTGATGACACTACCTGCATCACTTCATTTCATTTTCCAAATGATAGCCTGTTATGAAACAGATACTACTAGCAGATAATAGTAGTATTCACCAGCTTTAAATTCTGGTATTTCTTCAGCTTTGTTCTTTAAGCTGAAGCACAGGATGTGCAATCCAGAGGGCGCTTTGTGCTCTCAGCTGGTGCAAGAAACAACAGTTACACAAGGAACTACAACAGATCTTCACGGCAAGATCAGCAGGTCAGGCAAAAAAAGCACTGCCATTAGACATTCGTATACGCTAGATGTCTTTCCAGCGGTACAGATTTGTTCTAACATCTGTCACTGATGTCATCACTGTCAATTTCATAAGTGATATAAAGGTTCTGGTAGCTGATTCCCAACACAGTTCTTTTCCTAGAAAATAAAATACAGCAACAGAGGTCAAGAGGAAATGAAAAGGGGTCTCAACCTATAAAAGAAACTTTATTTACCAACTCTGCCACACAGCCATTAAAACTAGAAAGCAAAAGACTACGAACGAAAAAATATGAGCTAGGAATACATGGTGCAGATGGAAACTTATGTCAGAAAATACTATCAGCCTTTGGCCCTCTTCAAAAATAACACAAAATACTTCAGAGTACTTCAGAAGTTAACCAAGAAAGATAATGAACAAAAAAACAGCCATGATACATAAGAACAATATGATTATTTACTATAAAATTAAGTTTTAATTAGGTGATCTGATTTTACAAGGGGATGGGTGTTTGTAAGCAGCAACTGAAAAAAGTGTAATGACTCCCAAACAGAGCCATCACCTCTAGTAATAACAGAAGTACACCTCTAACTTCATGAAAGGTGGCATTGTAGCTTATCTTAATCAAATACCAGAAGAGATCTAAAGCAAAATCAAGTTAAGGCTGAAATGGATGGAAATTCTAGCTATTATTTTTACTGGTTGCAGCAACTCCACTGAAGCAAGCTGCAAAACTAGCCATGCACCCTTCAAGTGAGGACCCTTTACCTGCTGTGGCAAACATTTACTTTTTTCTGAATAGCAAATGCAGTGCATTAATGAACTGGACACATAATACTTAAAAACATGGCTGTCTGATCTTACTGAGCAAAGAGAAAATGTACAACTTCATTCACTTCCCAGCATTTGCTAAGCTAAAGCAAAGATGCTTTTAACATGTTATGTCTATGTGCACCACACAGTAATTATTCCCATCAACCAAAGTTCACTGAGATCAAAAATAGAATGTGTACAGGCTGGTTCAACATTAATCCCTTATTGTTTCTA
Source organism: Protopterus annectens (assembly GCF_019279795.1). Lineage (NCBI taxonomy): Eukaryota > Metazoa > Chordata > Ceratodontiformes > Protopteridae > Protopterus > Protopterus annectens. The sequence goes on from NC_056739.1 coordinate 1,387,203,295, forward strand.
ATCCCAAAAGTTAACTGTATAATACTTCTTGCTTTTACAAATAAAATCATGACTTCCATGTTTCATGTCTAAAGACTGGAAATTCTCCAAAATGAAATTTGCACTTTGCCAGAAATGGGCAGCATAATTCACAAGTTGTGAAACACATGGCAGGATACAAGGTAATATTCCACACCAAAATTCAAAACTAAATAGAGACAGGAAGGCAAACTAAAAAGTATGAATAAATGAAGTGCTGGCAATCTCTGCCAGAAAGTGTTCCAAGGAAAGAAGAAACGCAAGGGCACTCCTTAAGAAATGAAAAAGGCAAGTCCACCCAGAAAGGAGCTGAACTTGAACCAAACGTGATAATGGTTTAATAACATTTCAAACTGTAAACCCACTCTACATCACAGACAGACAAGCCTCAGAGAAGGCTTACTAGCTGTCTCAAGGACTTCAGTAATATCAGTATACAGTGAACAAGTAAACAAATGTTTCTTGATGGAAACTGCAATGATACAGCAGAGTACATGGATGTTACACATCTGATTAAAAAGCAGCAGATGACTCTCCAGAATGACCATGGAAAGTACAGTTGTACAAGTACACTTACCACAGCAGCAGCTTTTCGAGAAGAATACTATGCACTATGATTCCTTATAAGTGGGAATTAGCCACAATAGCCATCACACTTCCTGAGCTTTCACATGTTCTCAGAGTGAAAATGTACTCCTCCCTTAACTGATGACTTCAACGCATCCTACTACTACTATAAGGAGGGGAAGTGTGTTATATGTTCAGTTAATTTCCAGTAGGAACATTGTAATGTATGTTAAGATTAATGACAAGTAATCCTGCCATTTCTCAGACGGAAATGTCCTTCAGGACCTGAGGAGTTCACATCAATAGTCACTTGAAAAGGGCCCTCTTTCTTACTAAGAAAGGATTCTGATTCCCTTTCTTCATCTGCCTCCAGAATATACCGGATAACAGACAGATGGCCACTTGTAGTTATATTACAGCACTGATCCTTCTACTGACACCACCATTATGGTTTGTATACTCACACAACTGTACTAGTTTATCATTAGGATCAGTGCTGTAGCAAGATTCTATTTTCATAGGTAAAATACTAACACAGTTAGCTACCCTAACAGCAGGGTGGTTGGTGGTTTTAAAGCACACCTTGTAAAACTGCAAGCACAAAACCTACCCTGTGTATTGTTTGGGAAAGGTATGCATCACATCCAGGTGGCAGCCTCACCTGTAATAATGGTTGAAACATTTCTAAAGAAATCTATTATGATACTTGCTGCTTTAGAAGAATAGTCTCTTGGAGGGACCTCTAGGATTTTTCCATTGTTCTCAAAAGAGAAGATAATGCAACAAGCCAGCCACTTAGGCCTAAATTCCAACATGCACTGCCCATCTTCCTTGCCCAGCATGAAGGAAAAAACAGTGGTTCTGACTACCTATAATCCTTTTATTCTTGATAAATAATATCTTATATGATCAGTTGTTAGTATTTCTGTCAAATGGCCCATTACAGGCAACTTCCAAAGAAAGGTTAAGTGCCCAATTTGGGATTTTTTTTCATATAGTAACCATTTGAATTATGCTTGAATTTGTGAAAAATCCTTAAAACTGAATTATTTTTGAGAAGGTGCTTTGGAGGTCTGTGATGTCTCAGATAAACTCAGTAATACATTTACCATGGCTAGGCAGACAATATGTAAGAACTATCACCTGTAGTGGCTCTTCTGTCTGGAGATGTTAGCCCATTAGCTCTCCACTTGTAAGTACTTCTTTGCCAGGCCTAGTCTCTTCAGACCTTTCTTAAACCCATACACACACACACACACACACACACACACACACACACACACACACACACACACACACACACACACACACACACACACACACACTTTTCAAGTGACTACTGATGTGAACTCCTCAGGCCTCCAAAAACCTAGTACAACATCACTCAGCCAAAAGGCCACTTAGATCATCAAGCAAACTACTACTAGAAGTCACCAACAGCTACAATAGCTTTGGAGATGCACTATATAATAGTTTGGTGGCTAAAAATGGAACTCTGTCCCTACTAGCATTCAAAACACATCATCCAAAGCCTCCTTTAAAGACCTCATCAGGCAACATCTCAAGCAAAGTTGGCAGTGCCATGATTGCTCCCCAGGCTAGTGAAAGCGGATAACATATACATACTAAATCTAGAGCACTTGATAATAGTTTTTCAATCTTACTCACAAACACTGGCTAATCTACAATGTATGTACTGTACCTGTGTACTATGTATGTATTCTACCTACATTCCAAAGTTCAGCTGTACACCACAAATCTATTACTTACCTTTATTTTTAAAATTAATATCTTTTTTGATTGTTCTCTCCTCTGTAACTGTTTGTGCCGCATGCCACTGTAAAAACATGTCTCTTGTAATTTGTGTGTATACTGATTATGTCTAAATAACTAAATGTGTCTGTAATTTTTCTTTGTGGAGCTTTTCTCCCCGGGCCTCTGCTGAAAAAGGGCCTTTTCGGCTCAGTTAGACACCCCCGGTTAACAAATGTAAAATAAAATAAAATAAAAATATCAGGGCTGTCTTTTCCCTGCATTTTTTTTTAATTCTAGCTGCAGCTGCACTCTAAAGGCTTGCAGTTTAATATAACTTGTATTCAGTGGTGGAGGGGGCATTATACTTCCCGTATCCATTTTCAGACAAGTCAGGTCAGTTCAGTTCTTGATTAACATTTTTCAAAATCCTTCAATATAGCAGCAAACCAAAGCCATCCTTTCTGAATCAATGTTTGATGACTCCTGGGTTGTGGGGAAATACTGCTATAAACAGACGTTAAAATTCTTAGCACTTGCACTGACAATGAACACTTGGGTGTATAAATAGAATTTCTCTAATAATTAATGTTTACAAAGATTTACTGCCAGACTTGACAGAAAATCACGAGTTCCTGCATCTTCTAAGTAAAAGTCACTACTAAATGTTTTTGGATTAAACACATTCATCATTAGCTTCTATCTCATGTTTTTCTTTTTTGTTCTCGAGTAGATACGTTACCACTCAGTGTATAACTAAGCTCAGGATATCACAGCTGGTTATTGCTGTAACTCCAAACTGCCATAACTGGGAATGATTGGCAAGAGAATGAAATCTCCATTTGATACTGAATATCATCAAGATATGACATTACAACTACAAATAACTTGAATTTTGTAGTAACTTTTAACACAGAAATCAAGTTTGCCAATGCAAATGTGCACAAACCATTTAAGTGTGACCTTCATTTACAAGTTCCACATTATGCACTACACCTTTTCAAATTTAAATAAATAATAAAAAAAAATCTGATCTTAAAGCATAGCTTTCTAGTTACAAGGCAAAAAAAAGTTTAAGTGCAGGATGAAGGAAGTGAAAACAAAATGCACAAAAAATGCATGATGCATTGCTGGCTTCAATGGACGCTGCAACATTTCAGAAGTAAAGCACCAGTTTTACAAGCTGATGAACTTTGTCTAAACCTTGGATAAATTAGTCTTGTGGTCAGTTAAGTGACAGCCTGTCACTGCATGTGGTTAGAAAGGGTTTGGTCTCTCATAAAACATGCCAGTGTCACCTGTTAGGAATGTAGGAGAACACCCTTTATGATCAAAACTAAAGTTTGCAAGAGAAACTTACTTGCCAGCAAAGGCAAATCATCTAAAGTCTTTTTACTGAAGAATTTTTCAGACTACTATGGCACATTAAAAAAAATCTCTTATATCATGACAAGAGCAATTCTGAAGACCTGACTTTCATCATTCACTATACTGTTAACTTTCTCCTTCAAATTTCTTTATCTGTCATCTGAGCTGATCTGAACTTCCATGTTCTCCCAGCATGCGGGCTTGCATCCAAAACTATGCCTAATAGACCAAATAAGAGGTTAATAAGAAGTGGCAACAGAAAGAAAAAAATACAATCCCCAGCAACTGATAAGAGTGACAGTGGCAGCCCTTTATTGTTTGGCTTCAAATATAGAGTTAAAGATCTTTAAAAAACTAAATTTTGACGCCTTTGAAAAGAAAGCAGCACAAAGTAACAACAGGGGGTTATTGCCTGCCAGCCACAGGGGAGAAGCTCTGCAATTCTTATTCTCCCTTTTGATGGCTGTTAGAAATCCAATTCAAAAAAGCAACAGCAGAAGGAGAGAGCCTCTTGAGGCTACAGCCATTTCCTGTGATCATGCATAATGTGCTTCAAAAGTTGGATTTTACCAATTCTGTTGATCAATTGCACTTCCTTCATACTCCCTCTTTTTTCTGCTGTGTTTACATCTGATGTGACTCAATGACAAGCACTGTCTCAGACTGAGAAACAGACCTGTCATGTTGATTTATGGGCGCATCAAACCACGACTTGTCCAAACTGAAGCTTGCAGTTCATTAATTAGAGAGCTGTGACTTTGAAGTCAGCGCTCAGACTGTGGTTTTTAACATTTGGCTTAATTTATATGCTCTTGAATGTGGATCTCTGAGGAAAAAACTGAAATTCCCTTCTCGTCTTTGAACTTCTTTTGACCGCACAATAATCATTTCTTTGTCCAGAGTGATGCCTGCATCCCAGAGTCATTAACGCGCATTGAACTGCCACTGATGAGTAAGCCCTACTGAATTAGAAAAACAGGCAGCAAAACAAAGCTGAGAGCATTTCGCACAGTGATATCTCACAATTACATGCCTTCCCTCCCCGTGCCATTTCCATTTTAATTACTGTTAGCCTTTTAGATTTACATTTTAGACAGTTTTTAATCTGCTCCCCTTTTATAGGACTCTTTCCAGTAAAAGGAGGAGGTTAAAAAGATCATAAAGCTACCCTGTGCCTAATACTAATTTTGCTTTATGTACTAAACAGCAGGAGACATAGCAAAGTGTGCAGCTGAATACCAGATCGTAGCCAGCAAAGGACAGGGTCCCCAGCATGGCAAATGAAAGGTGGTACACACAACACAGTTTCTGTAACTCAGCTATGAGCTGCAAGCCTGCTACATTACGTGACTTTCAAAGCAAATGCATTTCTCGACCCTTGGTCTTCTGACTGTACCTCTTTAGATGGTTTTCCAGCATGTTGTTGCAAGAGCTGAAGCTGCAGCTGTTCTTGTTGTTTTTTGTAAAACTCCTGAAGTTGTTGCTGGAAGGAAGAGAGTAAAAGAAAATCAGAATGAAGGTGACAAAGTCAAGGAGCCTTTTGCTTTAATATACAATGTATTATTTGAAAAATAGCACACTTTATCTGCAGTAGTCTGACCTTTATTTTGCAACTCAACAATAAATTCAGTACACACTGACTATTCTTGGCATTATCATTTGAAAACTAATCTCCAAAATGAACTGATGAAAAACATACCATTTTCTACACACACTAATTAAAATATGGAAAGGAATGACCTTTGCTTGAATCAACAAAGCTGAACTGCCCTTGCTAACAGAAGCGCAACCTGTAAAAAAAAAAATCACATGTTCAGAAACAGCATAGCCTACTGTTATCGAGAGGTGTAAACGGAATACAAAGGTATCTGGTTTCAAGCTTATATTGACTTTGCATAAAGTTTTGTGCACAGGCAACTTATTTCTGGATATCACTATTAGTACTGATAAACAACAATCTGTGTAAACAAATGGAGAAGACTCAGCTACCCAAAATGAGCAATTTCTAGAACCTCTGTCTGTGCAAATCATATATGAAAATGCTGTTTTGTCAGCCTCCAACTACTCTCAGTAAAGTAAACAGGAAGTTCAACATTGCACTAATGTGTCATCGCTGCATTTTAATCATATTCCTTGGCACATTTTAGAACAACACAGTACTTTCCTGGAATAAAAACCTAATATTTCTAGATCTCAAGAAAATTAGTGTGTGTGTGCCTCCACAAAACATAAATAAAATAAAATATAATAATAATAATAATAATAATAATAATAATAATACACATGCACTCCAGAATGACAAAGAAAATCTAGCAATCCAAATACAGCTTTTTAAAGCAAGCACTGTTTTCATCATAAGAATTGCTGATATTAACTCCAAGATGACCCCCCCACACACACACGTTAAATGGACAAGAATGGTGTCATCCTGCATACAGTTGCAAATGATTACCATAAATACCTCCTCTTTTACTTGAAGGTACCAATTATGCAGACAGTTGTTCATCTATTGACCAGCGTTAGGCATGACTTCTTTGCTGGCTGAGGCAGGCTTAAAGAGACACTAAACAAGAAAAGCACACAAGAGTGCTTGTGCACATACAAACACACATACGCATACACAGCCCTTTAATAACATCTACCCGGTAATCCCACTCTAAAAACACTATATTATACATAAATAATGTTCTTTACATGTTTTAAATGCATGACACACAGATTATGTAATGCCTTTGTTGAAATGTTGTGTTCTTGGCTAAAACATACAGATACTAAACACAGGATTAATGTTAGCATACCGGTCAAGTGTACCTCATTACAAGGAACATCCCTCATTTTGGGTCATAAAAAGTCCATGTTCCTAACAGTTCCAGATTGGAAGGGCATGTCACAGACTCAGTGCTAAAATGTTTTAAGTGATTTCCATGGTAAATAATAAGGAATCACATTATGCCATCAAAGAACATTTTTTATAAGTAAAAAGTAACACATTTCAACCAACCTGTCAGCTTCCTAGTTGAAGTGGTTAGTAAGCTCTTAGTAAGTGCTCCCTATCTTTCTCATTTGTTCCACATTATTATAGGTAGTAGTCCACATTTTGTAGATAGAAGGTTAAGAGCAATGAATATTACTTGTCTTAAAATGGCAACTGTAAAATAACTGTTTTGGTGTAGACTGGAGTCCTACTTTTTGTTGCACTCTTATGGCTTTTCCCGGTTAGGGGTGTAGACTGGAGTCCTACTTTTTGTTGCACTCTTACGGCTTTTCCCGGTTAGGGGTCGCCACAGCTGAAATCCGGTCCGCTAATGATTGGCAGTGGATTTTTACGGTGCAGAGTTGCCAGCCTGACACCCAGCTTTCATAGAAGGCACACCCATTTACACACGCACCTACCGCCACATATTTAGACGTCACTCTACCGTGGGGAGGACATGCAGACTCCACACAGAAGGCGCTCCAGCAGAGAATCTAACGGGAGAACCTCCTGCTGTGAGGCGACAACGCTAACCGCTGCACCACTTTTAATATTTTTTATTAACACTGCATCACTCTAAAGGTGGCTGTAAACAAAAACAGACATACAGGATATTATTACTGTCTGTACATTCACATTACAAGCAAGCCCTAAAACAATTGATTGCACTACAAAATAAAATATTACATTGCATGGCTTTTGAAGTAATTTTCTCAGGTTGGATAGGGAAAAATATGAATCAGCATGAGAAAAACTGCCACCGTTGTCTCTCAGCTGAAGCACATTTACATTCTACAGCATCAACGGTCAGTATTAAATATTGTTATCACCTATCCCTCTTTTCGCAGGACACTCCCTATTTTGGTAGTTATGTTCTGTAAAAAATATGAAAATGGCAAATGCTCTGAGTTTTTAGGACAAAAGATTATTTCCCGAGTTTCCTGTTTGTTGCATAAACAAGCATTTTCTATCTGAAACACCTAAACATTATAAGAAACAACATAAACAACTCAAACTTGATAAGAAAGAGCTTGTATTTTTGGAAAAAAAAGTGAGGTGCAGCCCTTTGCATTGGTTATGTGTACGGTTTGTCCTGCAAAATCTCATGTTTCCGTAAAAATGTCCCACTTTTGGCATTTGAAACGTTGACAGCCCTAGTATTAAGATGTTTAACAGCCAGGTACATTTAGTGATACTCTGAATATGTATTCTGATACTTTTGATTTGGGAACACTTATTTTCAAACTGGATGAGCTAAAGGCAGAAAGCACACTTCTCAACTCTCCCCGATTGTAGTTCAGAATTTTGCTCTAAAATGAGAGAATTTTTGAGAAAAGGTAGTGAACTGCACTCAATAAATAATTATGATCACTACAGTAAGACTTCTTTTACTTTACAAAAAAGTGTTAATTCAAATCTTATACTGTAAATTTTCCAAGTTACTGGACACAGCATTTAGAAAGTGTCCCCCAATTCTGGACATAACAGGCTTAGAGCTATGGTGGACAGTTTTGCTCTGAAATGCAGGTCACACTCTTCATACATGTACTCTGCCTCAAAGTGACTGTCCACAAAAAGGCAGTGGATTAATTACACTACTTCCCAAATGTTTCAGAAATCTTAACCGTTTTGTGCAGCATGCCTAATCAAAACATAAGGTTATTGTCATATCATCTGAATACCACAATCAAACAAAAATAATACCAGTGATCTGCTTATTCACATTCAGACTTTGATCTTAATCTTCGTGCAGTACATTTTCAAAGTAAGGCCTAAACATGACAGCTACATAGAGGACGCATCATAGCAATAAAGTTTACAAGATCATCACAGCTATGAAGTACTGTAAATAAAACATACAGCCACCAGAATGCACCCCCCAGTGGCAAAATGAAGAGCAGTTCTTATGACAGAGACTAATCCTCAAGCAGACTATTAATAATCCTGGTTTGAGAGGTGGGCCTGGGTACTGAGGACCAATACAAGCCTATCCTCCCATCTCAAAGGAATGATATAGGATTACTTCATTCTGGACAAGCTACCTACAGAAGGCTGACAGTATGTGTGCCTAATGTAGTACAGAGTCAAGCAGACATGACCCACACTGCTGTACACCACTGGCAATAAAAGTGATACTTGGCCACCATCGGCCTTTCTACAGCATCAGGATTTACAGTAGTTGCAAAGGTAATTACTTGGCCAGGCTCTGTGATGCAGAGGGATAAAGACCATATAACATAAACAAGCCAAGTTTGAATGGCTTCACAGGTGGCAGGCAGCCAGACATGGTAGGATAGGAATAAGCAGGCATCCTGAAGGGAGGGAGATGGTGACCCTGGTCAGATCAACCTACTCTTGTACAAATACAGACTTGCACATTATCAGTGGCCACAGGATTAGTGGATATTGGCTTGATGATCTCAAGCTGGTGACTGTTGCCCTCATGGGTGTACGTGTGTATAAGCACACACACATAGGGGTAAGGCACAGGATGTCCCTGCTGTGATGCAGGTGCACATCAACCACAAAGGGTGGGTTATAGGGCCAAACTCATACACCCTCATTGCTGAGATGATGCCAGCCAGGAAGGGCACAAAACACACTGCCATGGCTGCCTGCATGAATGTTTCTCTGTGGCCTGCTCTTGTCCTTACCAATAAAATATCCACAAAGAGGAAGTCTCAAAGATGTTTGGTGGAAACAGTACCTAGAAAAAAGAATAAACAACTACTTGATACTGGAAGTGATGCCAGTTTACAACAAGTGAGCAGGTGGGAATAAAATACTTGACAAAAGAAGTTACAGAAAAAAGTGTAAAAACAGAAAAGGTGATTACAGCTTTTAATGGAGTCAGTTCCAAGATGGAGAGGGTACTTACTTCCTGAATAAAACACATTCAAAGATCTTGTGTTATGACAGCTACAATCAATCAATTGTCCTTTTCTTCTCTGATACAGTCAGCATCAGAAAGTGCTTGTATAGTTTTAAAAGGTTTCAAATCATTTCATAAGTACATTGCCACATAACTCTTAACAGCACAGAGGCTAAACACATTTTCTAATCAAATCAGTCAAGTGGCTAAAGGCTGTGCTTGGCTAATAACATCTGAGAGAATGGAAGCCTTGGGACTACTTTTCTTCACCTCTAAGTGGGTCTGCAAAGCTTTTTCTTTCAAAGTTCCCGTTTTTTCCCTTATTCTTCTTTCTCTGATATATATACTTTTCTTCAGTAAATTACTTCCAGACATTCTGTAAACTATGCTGATAATACGCAATAAAGACATCAATTTTAAAGAAACCTGTTCTGATACATTTGAAATCAGGGAACCCTGGGTGATCTCTGTCTCTGTGAAAGTGTGTATGATATGTGTTTCTTTAAGGTGTTTTGACAACATTTACATACAGTAGCATAGCTTGGATGGGGTGAGAGGGGCAACTGCCCTGGGGACAGAGTGTTGGGTGGGAGCGATCTGCCAATCCTGATATCTATTTAATGGCAATGATATACCAGGTTTACATGAATGCTGCAGCACTCCGTGTGTGATCTAAACTGTAGCAACCTGTTTTTTTTTGGGGGGGGGGGTTATGCTCTTCACTTGAGTAGCTGAGGTAGTGGGATGTTAATTCATAATATCAGCCCAGGGGGCTAGCTGAAACAGTACACTTCTGTTCAAAGCTGCATACCAGCAGCATATGTTTAGTGCTACAATGCATCTTCCTCCTCCTAAGAGTCCTTATATTTTTGGCCAATATTTTAATAAAAAAATTATCCACAGTTGATTAAAAGTACAGCCCAAATACATATACTGTATTCTTTGATAACGTCACCTTAGGGATACCATGGGATGCACTCATAGAATCTAAGGCATGCATTTCTGCAATTGTACGATGGCGCATCCACTAAAGTCTATTCGTGCAGCCACATACTAGCCCTATACTTATGTCACTGGGAGTAAAGGTCACTAATTAGACACAGTGATTTGTGTGTAGGGAAAATATAAATTTTCAATTTTTTTTAACAGACAATAGAGATTACAAAAATTAACCCAAGTACATCAAAATACTTTCTGGTACTAGCCGTAATACAAAGGTAAGAAAAATATGGTGGCAAATCACTTTAATAACAGCGTCATGTCTACTGATATAATATCCATTTGGTTTATGGTGTCTACATGCTTTTCTCTCACTTAGTCACATCATATGAAAATAAAAATCAGCTGGGAAATATTGTACGCAGTCATTTCCCCATAGTTCAACCTCTCACGTGGCCTTTCTTGTTCCTTCTCTGTATATCCCCTCTCCCAAAGCAGGCTGTATCCTTTCTTCAGGCATACACTTCTATAACCTGTGTTTCATCTCTGCATGCGATCTGTAAATAGTGGATTGCAGCTTTGTCAGACTTTGAGTGTGCAATCTAGAAGGTCTACTTTATAAGCAATGCCCTTGTCATTGCAAAATCCTACCCTGAAAAGCATTCCAAAGTTGCAGTGTGTAACTTACTCTACTGAAAGGCCCATTTTTGTTTATCTGCTTTAATTATCAAACACATTAATAAGATGTACATGTTGAATGTCTGTGATAAAACACTGAAAACTATTAATGTTCAGTTTGCATTATATATTGGTGAATGTAGCCATGCAAATCTAAAGAAGTTTCATTACTTTGATTGAAACCTGTTTTACAACACAACACTTTGTTTACAGCATGCAATATAAGTGTTTACTGTTGCCTCTTAATTCAAGCCTAGAACCAGTTTTTCTTTTCAAACTGAATGCACAATTATGGATCCAGTATAAAATCTCACCAACAGTCTAGCCATCCCACTCAGCCCGTCTCTCCAGCTCTTCTCATTATCCAATTTGTACCTCCTTTTTACAACTATTTTCCATGCAAACACTTACAGAAGGCTGCTAAGCAGTTCAACCACAACCTCCCCCGGTCATCCTGCTTTCCATAAAATAGATGCCCCATTTACGCCACACCCTTTCATATGTTTCCAATCTATTCATATCCTGGGAATTCATTTAAGCATACCACAGTTGTTCCTCTTCCTCAAGTATCCTTACTCTTGTCTTCTCATGACTGCCATCTTACTGTGCTGATCCTATGCCCTATCACTGAATACAGAAAAAAATATGTATATAAGCAAACTATGCCTATATTGGTAAATATAGCCATCACTCTCATTCTCCATGTTTGGGTTTCAAGAGGAAAATCCTTACAGCCATTTGCTAAGTTACTGACACCATATAAACAAATATGCAACACAAGCTTAGCAGCTGAAATGCACACAGACACAAACAGATCTTTTGAAGTAGTTAAGCATGCTTTACTGGTTTAGCAGACTTAATCTTTCCAGAGCCCATCCATTTATGACACACATTTTTTGGTATTTACATTGAGGAAGGAACTTGTGAAGCATTTGCAGGGCAAACCAGAGCTGAAATTGAAAGCTTAACAGCGAAGGTTCTGCAAGATGTAGTCTTGGTCTACATAGAATTCAGGCCACCCTCTATGTTGATGACATAATGCTTCTTAAATCTGAAAAGTTCAGAAAAGCTGGCAACACAGAGGATGAAGTCTATGACTTGTTAAGCAACTGCTTCCTCTAGGCCATGGTTTAATTCCCTAAGCATCCACTTGCCAACTATGTGACTCAGAGCAAGGAATTTAACGAAACAGTTCTCCAAGGCTGAGACTGAGGTAAGTTTGCAAGGATCAGTGTGCTATCATGATTAACAAATGCAAACAGACAAACATTAAATCCCCAAAAGGACTACAAAAGCCTCTGTAACTGATTGACCTCTAACAAATTACTGGACAACTCTTTTTTAATAAAACAGTGGTCATGGCATTTGATATATCTCAAAGGTTAAAGGATGCACCAGCCTTGTTAATAGTTGACCTGTCTTGTACATAAAAGGTCAGCAGCACAAAATACCAATGTCTGTGTTTAGACATAACTTTGTTTTTAAATTTCATACAGTGGCTACTGCTGACAAAGTCTTAAAGTCTTAATGAAACCGAGGTTCTACAACAGGCTAACTTGTCTGATGACATCTGATGTCAGGAAGGCACTGGGCATTGACTTCTTAATATGTAAGCCTGAGTATATTCTTCCTTTCACCACACAATTCCTCCTAGTTTTCTACGTTGCTGCCAGCCAGTATAAATAATTTAATTTTAATGCTATTACCACACCATTCTTAATGTGACTGTTTGCCCAGGAAAAATAGCTGCCAGTATTTGTGATGGCAAGACTATTTTAAGCTTCTCTCACCTTTAAACTCCTATAACTTAATTGCTGCCCGTCCTAGGCTTCACATTGGCCATAAAATCATGTAACTACCCATTGACGTCTGCACTCCAAGAAGATTAAGGATTCCTAAAGGCTATCTTTTGGCTTAGCTAATGTCGAAAATGCCTTTGCCTAAACAGCCTCAGCCATCTGAAATCAGTTACCCACTGTAGCTAAAAACAAGCAGAAATACCTCAGTTAAAAAAGTAACAAGAACAATAATTCATTAATTTGCACACTGCATATGAACGGCACTGTTTCAGGAACACAGGCTAGATTTCTCTGAATTTCCTGGACCACTTAATTACTCTGCATAGTACTTGTTTAGGCTGCCAGCCCAGCTGGCTGGAATTTTGTAAATAACTGTATGTCATTTGTGAATAGTAATTTGATTTGTATGCTTGTCCTACAAATGTAAGAAAACTACATGTTATGTGTATATTAAACTACTGGTGCAGAAGTCTGTTGAACTGTATGTTCTGTACTAAGCTTCAAGAATGTAACCACAGTGTACCCTGCTGGAAAAGAGCAGAAATGTGTATAAACTATATGCCTATGCAAATGTATGTTTTAATGGTAAAGGCTGGAACATACAGGGTTAACTTGCAAACCCTCAAAAAAAGCAAAGAGTTTTACGATGGTGTTTTATCTCAGCTAAGAGACAAGATGTCTAGACCTAGGAGGTTCTTCTATTGCCTGGAAACAGAAATAATTACAGGTTTCAAAGGTAACAGTGTTTAACTGTTTTATGACTTCCAGTTCCAGGCAAACTTCTGAAAAATAAGTATTTTGACACAGAGGTGACAAATAATGATGTAATCCAGGATAACCCAGCAGAAATGTTTGACAGTAACTTAAGAACTATCTCAGAGTGTGAGTCTGTACATTTTGTATTTGTCTTTGTACCTAGAAACATCCTCTCATCAGCATCTCTCATCAATATTTGCCTGGCTCTGTAGGCAAGTCATTTAAGGCATAGTATCTCTTAGAGATAGGCAGGAATATAGTAAAGATTAGTTTAGATGTTTTCTGTATTCATTTGAGACTGTCCTGCAATGTTGTTTTAAAATATTTCCTGTGATTCTGAAATCTGTTGTCACTGTGTTGAGTTATTGAGTATTGTCTTGTTCTTTTATTATTTATTATTAAATATATTTAAACCTTATAATTGTGGCTGGTTTGTTTAGAGATATTTAAGCTGTGAGAGTACTTGCACATGTATTTGGTGACACTGTACATGCCACTCAAACAGCCTTGGTCACACTTAACATTTGGATAATAGTAACATTACACAGTAGAATTGGTCACCTTTTGGGAAGGGCCTTATAGTAGCTGATAAGTATGGGTGGTTGGTGGCAGCTAGTACTACCTTACAGTCTGGGCACAAGGAGGCATAGATAGTGAACCTGTGCCAGCCTTCCCCAGGAGTGTCTGTGTGTTTGTATATAAATCAAATCTCAAAGTGCGTGTGTGTGTGTGTGTGTGTGTGTGTGTGTGTGTGTGTGTGTGTGTGAGCTACTTAGGCAGGGACACGAAGCACTGGTAGGACAGAGAGGGTGCTGGAGGTTTTGGCTTGACCACTCGACTGAGATCTTGACCCTATAGCTGTGCCAGTGGAGAGTCTTACTGGGGATCTGGAGAGCGAGGGAGAAACCAGCCCCAGACTGACTGTGCTCTCTGTGTGCTCTTAAGGGAAATTGTACTTTACTGTGTGTGTACTTGTCAACCTCCCAATGTGCACATCCCTCACTGGTGAGGATTGAGGCTCCTTGATTACTGGGACAGTGCAGGGGCGTCACAGTACTCAATGGTATTATCTCAAATTCAGAACACATCTACATACAAGACTGTTTAATTCACTTGAATTTACTTGCTAGATGCACTGTTTTCTTGCGGAGTTCTCATCTAGTTCAACTGCTGTGCTTGATTAGCATACCTTCTGCTCAATACTTCATTCAGTGATTATATTTCTCAATACATATTACAGTGGTTAATTTTACCTAGATGTCATGTTTGAATGTTTTTGTGCTCTATGGTCCAGGTTGCAGCTTAAGAACCTCAGACCAGCCCACCCATACAGACAACAAATAAGCAAGCAAACAAATAAATAAAAATTGCAGCTTTTACCACCAGTATTGAAATCTCTTTTCTAGTGAGCCATGCAAAAAGTTTCTGCTACCTTTGTTCGTGAGGATGAAACAAGAAGGGTATGTTTTATTATCTGCAGCAAAATGCTGAAAAACATGCGAGTTATATCCTTAGCAATTACTAGTAAACTTTATCAAAATTTCACAGTACCCATCTTGCATGGCAGCACTGTCTGACCTCTTAGTTCTTTCCATAACAACAACTACAGCCTTAATTATTTTCCCAATTGTCAAAATTTCCCTTCTCTTTTCTATCTCCCTTTGCTCTTCCTCTCCTAATTGTTCTTACCTTCATTTTTTATGTCAACAGACTACTCAAAGAAGTATACTGCATAACCAAAAAAAAATAAATCTCAGCTTTACATTTTATAAAGAATGTATGTACTTAATATAAAGCAATTGGCTCTTAACACATACTTTAATTTTATTTCACTGTATTTGTTTTGTGCCAGTGAGTCATGGCTACAAAGGGTTATGTGTCAATCCACTAGCCTGGTTAATAAATAAAGAAACAAATGAGCAAATTTATTTTATTTTACTTATTTTACATTTGTTTACTGGGAAAGGCCGACTGGGCACACTTCCTTTTTCAGCAGAGGTCCAGGGAGAAAAGCGCCATATTGAAAGAACATACATAAATACAATTTATCCATATTATACACAGCACAAAGAAATTAAGTCAGACTGGTAAAGAACAGTTTGTATGCTCAGCTAAACAAAGCTAATGACTGGATTACTAATTGCATAAAATAAAACATACAGATTTACAATTCAATAAGAAGCAAAAGATTATACATAAGTAGTGAAACATTACATCATTATACATTTGTATGGGAATAAATAGAGAGACCACAGTCTCAACTGAAGTACAACTAGAAATAATAGAAATAAAAATATTGGGGTGCTACTATGCCACTGTCACTGTACATTTCCAGGTAAAGTTTTCTTCAGGCTCTCTGAGCAAAATTCCTTTTAGCCAGCTCCACTGGCATTGCAATAGAAAGCCCATACAGCAGCTTGGGCATCTACAGGAACTGGCCTGGGGGGGGGGGGCACACAGGAGTGATGCTACTTTGCTGAATGCCCTCTCTTTGATGTACCCCCTGCTGTAGAATCCTTACTGAAGAACAGAGATCCAGCAGGAAAACAGGCTTGAAGGGGGCAGTATTATAGGATTATACCACTTTTGGAAGTGAGTCGTATGACCTTACTGATGCTCACTATGTGAGCTTTGGCATAGTTACCGGCAGGTGTAGAGGGGTTAGGGATATAAGAGTCACAAGAAGACCCTGGCCTCAGATGAGAGACAGCTCTGCTCTTCACTGCTTGCCTCTTGCCTCCTGCAGGAATAAATGGGCTGTATGAGGTACTGCAGAGAAAGATATTTGGAGGACACTAAGGCATGGATAAAATATCAAAAGATAAAACTATCAAATTTTGTGTGCGAGACAAAGATGTAAAATGGCTGACAGTAGTGCAATTACCGTGAAGATGGTCCACAGATAGTACAATGAAGACCTGGGATCAGAATATTAAGAAATGCCACTTGTTGGAAGTCCCACACAAATGTAAGGCTCTGGTAGCTCCAAAGACTTATACTGTTAGTGCATGTGACAGGTCATGATCATCTCTTGCAAATAGTTGATATACCACCAATGCTTCTACCACACCAAGCAGGTGATATACCACCTATGCTCTTACCACGTCACAACATAAATATGTGTAAAGGGTACCAGATAGTGGAGCTGCA
Organism: Protopterus annectens; assembly: GCF_019279795.1. Classification (NCBI taxonomy): domain Eukaryota; kingdom Metazoa; phylum Chordata; order Ceratodontiformes; family Protopteridae; genus Protopterus; species Protopterus annectens. The sequence continues at coordinate 1,387,220,168 of NC_056739.1, forward strand.
GTAAGAGGATTGGAATGGAATGTAGGAGAAAACAGAGTTAAGAGTAAATAAATACAACAGCTAGCTTCTTTATTTTAGACACTTAAAACCAACAGTCTGTCTACCTACAGCAGTTACCACTTGCATCCGTGGTACTCTGGGGCTGGGAACCACTCTAAATGTACCTAAAACTAGTTTTGACTTAACTGCTGGAAAGAAAAGGGAAAGCTGCAGTAGGTGGACACAGAGGATAAAAGAAACTGATAGCTGCTTGAATGAATGCCTCCTGCAACTGGCTCTTACTAACAAACAAAAAATCTCAGATCATGGGAGATGGTCAGCAGGCAACACAGAGAAAGTGCAAAGAAAAAAAATTAATTGTGCCATTAGTTCCTATATGTAGGGGTGCCACTGAAGTGTAAATGACTCCTAAATGCCAGCTCGAGACTGCCAGTCATTAAAGTGTGGGTATTACTGCGTAAACACTAATGCTGAGACTGACAAACATTGGCGTATTCTTCTTATTCAGAGGTATAACAATCTCAGTGTTCGTATTTGCAAGCAGCAGGGGTATGAGGGGCACATCCTCCTCCTTATGGGAAGGGTTTGGGGGAGCCCCCCTGAAACAATGCTTTGGGCAACATTATGAGGTTCAATATTCACTGTAGTCTGTAGAAGTGGCCCTTTTGTGTTCAAAGTTCAGTGTTTCACAATTGCAGGTTTCAGAGTTCTGCCACCAAGTATCCAGGCTGTCCTAAAGGGGGTGAGGAGGGGAATGAAGCAGAAGAAAAGTAAGGCTGTTAAAGTGAATAACACCTCATCAGCAATTATCATCAGCACCACCTTCCAAAGGTAAATGTTAAGCTCCTTAAATCTCCTGTCATGACTCACATAGCAAATACTTTTATAGCTCCTCTCCAAAATTTCAACTCACTCTTGAAGTCATTTAATATCTGCATCACATTTGAACCCTGAACAATGTCCAAACAGTAATCAAAATGTTATAGATGTTCTGCTTATGTACTACATAATGATGCCATGGTACCTGTACATAGGATGGGCAGACCTGCCATTCTTCAGGTACCCACTGAAAAGCCAAAGAACATAACTGAAATTCCATTTGCCCTGACGACTGAAGTAAGAATAAAGAGAATATGCACCAATTCTGAGAGTGCCGTTTCTCTAACTATTCCCCACGTGATGGGATCATTTTCCTTAGCAGCATGGCTATAGTTAATGCAGAGGGGCTCCAACAAAAAACAAAACAGTAAAGTGTAGCAGCGAGTGCCAGAATTCACTTTTTTTCAGGACTGCAATTTAATTTTCAAAGTATCACATCTTATATTTCCATTCGGGAGATAGATTCTTCACATTTGCTTCTGTGGTTATTGTAAATGAATGGTTTTACAGATCAGATGACATGATACAAGACAGGAAGAATGTAAGTTAAATAACAACAATGTAAGGCAATGCAAAAAAAAAAAAAAAGAAAGTTAAGACAGTGGAGTAAGTCCAACCGATCATATCCATGGCAACACTGTCTGATTAGTAAACTGCCAAACAGTAAAAAAAAATTGCTGTCTATTACTGAGATTATCACCAAGACAGCAACATGAAAAAAGACTGACAGCTACACAGTGCTAGATGCATACAGATAACACTGTGTTGTATTAGCTACAGGAAATATGTTACAGCAGATACTGCAGGAAAAGTACAAGTATGTAAACAAGTTTCCGAAAAAACATTCTGAGTGAATGAGTGAAAACATGAGGACAAACGTGAAAAGTTCAATGAGATGGGTTACATTTTCAGATGTGAATGTTCGTGTAAAAACTCTGCATCATAAACGTATTAATGAAACTGAAACATTTTACACAGAATAAGTGCAAAAACAGAAAGAAATGAACCAGAACCTGAAACTGAGAGAGAAATCTGTTTACTTAGGTACCTGTGAAAAATCTCACAATTTGATAGAGATCGTCTGGTAATGCTATTAGTGTAGCAGATAAAACGTTAGACATAATCAAACCATATCTCTCAATGTCCGAGCATTAAATAATCTGGTCATTAAAATTCATACCAGGGCATCAGAAAGAGGAGCAATTTCTTATTTTTCACCATAAAGGGTATGTGTAGTTTGTGAATGGGAATTTTTGTATAGGATAAAATAAGGTATGTATCCATGAAGAAGTCTGACTTTACGAGGAACATTAGTAAACCTAGGAGGACCAGTTGTATGTCTGAGGACCAAAATCATAGGCCATAACTCTCAGCTTATCAGATTTTTGCTTCATATTTCTGATCTGTTCCTCATAAAATGTGTAGTTTTCTAGCAAATCATTGAGAACAGAAGACATTAAATAGTGATAGATATTTATAACCTTCAGAAAATGCATTACAACATAAAAGCAATTATTTTAGCAACTTTCTAAGTTTATAAGAGCAATATTTAAAATTTGCTCCGTATTACGTCCTTTGTCCCCCAATTACTTTTGGCCTTTTTCAGATTTCTTGCACTAAGAAGTTGAGAGGTATGCAGAGTGCTATGTGCAAATCAATGCAGTTAAGGAGTATGAATTAAAATTCACGTTTAAAAGTTTCAACTTCAAAATGCAACACAAACAATATATTATGTTATTTTTACATCGGACTAGCTTCACTAGTTATCCTATCACCATATCTCATGCATAGCAAAAACAAAAAAGGTTAAATTGATAAAACCAGTATCCGTTGCCAAAATAATGCTCCTCATAACCATGCAAGCTATTCTGTACTGCACTTCAGTGAAATTTGTGCACTGTAAGCTTAATAACTATGTGCAGTCTAAAGCCTGTGAGGGCTTCCTGCTTCTAAGATGCCATAAGGGGGATTGGTCATAAGACTATCTAAAACTGTCTAAAAAAAGTGAAATCTTACACCAGTTTGTTTTTCCCCTGATAGCACTGGGCGACAATAATTCAGATTCCCAACAATCTCTCTGTTTCATGTACATATATGTGTGTCTATGTATAAAACAATAATTTATCTTCAGTTGGTCAGCTAACACGAATGTCATTTTGTGAAGGTAAATCACTCTATGTCGAAAATGGAAATGATGACTTCCTAGTATGCATGTGCCAAGGGTACTTCTCGACGGATATAAATATTACTTTAAAATAAAACATAAATACCCCCAACTGCTAATTATATATACTAAGTCCTAAGATTGCATAATCCCTAGGGAAAGGGAACATCCCCCTACCCAAGGACTGCAATCTCACGCACTTGTCAAATACCTGTATAGTCAACCAAATGGGGTTGATTAAATAGATGTCGACCAAACCAGTGTAACCTGTATATATTCTTGAGTAAAGCACTACATTTTCCCGATGAGGGAACAAAATGTATATGCTGTAAAAATTAAACTTAACATCTTACAGTCTTCCTTTCTGTTGATCACAATAAAACTATTTTTCTGTCCTAGGCAAAGTAAAAGGCTATTTCAATGAACTAAACATACAAATTATTCCACATATCTTACTTCTGAAGTAATATATATGTCAACCTATGAAAACTCATCGCTTTAGGGACTACCTGTCTTCCTGCAGTAATGCATTAGAAAATACATTTTTTTATTAAGCAATCTTACTCTGTTAATTAGCCACTGTTATACCAGTTTTGTTGTTACCTGCATTTACTTTTAACTGTGTCTTATTTATATCCCAAACCCCTGCTTACACTTATCAAGGGTACCAGAACTTGTCAGAGATTTGGGATGCATGGCTAGGCTTAAAAAGGCCCTTGTGGTCGTTAGCCTAGTAGACATCTATGAACCTATATACTTATCCTTATTCTGTAGAGCTTTTCTGCAAAGGTCTCCACTGAAACAAGTAAAAGCTGAAGTAACTCATGACAGTTTTTCAAATGAAACTGTAATAAATCTTCAGTTTGCAATACCAAATAATGGTCTACTTAATCCATTTGCTGTGGTAATGTAAGAGAATTCCACACATCAACACTAGATATAACTGTTAATAGAGAAGTATGCTTCAACTGTAGCCTCATGTTCAAAGGACAGTGTTCCAGGTACCAAAATGTGTAGTTAAATTCTGTAGATGAAATCTGTGAATCAGAAATAAAATAAAGAGCAGCATATTTAGAAATGTATGGCTCCCCTGAACAGTAAGAGCGGCCTTTATTTCTACAGTGCAGCAGTCAGTCACATCAACTTAACCCAAAAGGCAGCCTGTTCATGTGTTATATGCAACTCTATGCATTCAGGAACAATACTGCTAAATTCCTTCACCCAGTTAAAATAACCATGTTTGCTAAAGTTACAATAGCAACACAATAACTCAATGCACGGTGGAAACAGTAAATAACTTCTGAGTTAGCATTAACATCCTGAGACTTGCTTTCTTTAAATAAATAAACGTACTAATTGGAAGCAGTAGAGTAATGAAGCGTATCATTCTATAAGCGCTGCATAAAATATTAGGAAGCGTGGAGGACGCATCACAGTATCAGACAGCTACAGTGAAAAAACACAAAGAGAGTCCGAATCACATTAAAATATCAACAAGCTGAAACAAGAGGAGAAAGTTTAAACAACTGCTAAAAGGTGACAATTTCTACAGAAATGCATTCTGAAAGAAAAAAAATCAAGCTACAAACATTTTTTTTTCAGTGGCACAACATGTAATTTGCTTTACTAAGGACAAAAATCTCCACTGAATTTCTGTCTGGATATTAATATGTCTAGCTATAATATTTATGAAAAGTTCTGAAGAAATTATTACAGAAAGAAACGGGACAAAAATTGTACTTTAATGTATTTATTAATCGCTGTTGACTGGGTTAGTCCCACTTGGCTAGTACTATCTTTTCAGGGAAGACCTGAAGTGGAAGCGACACTGACTAAAGGAAATGTGTACAAGGCAGTGGGAAAATTATCCTACACTTTTCAATAATTGTGATGGGATTATTTACATCCACCTCAGTCACTACCAACTCAAGCATATTGGGTCTCTGTTTAATGTCTCATCCTAAGGATACAAATATTAACAGGCTCCGAGTCTCTATCATTCTGAGTCTCAAGAGTTTCACTGCATTAATCCAAACCTCCAGAAACCACAAAAATCTAAATACACTGATTTTGAGGTCACTCATATTTCCTTATGACAGACTTTACTTTTTGGACTGTTAAAATGAGTATACAGGCTATTGTCTTTGCTTGAACCATTATGCCATCTATAACGATGTTTAAATAGGATTTGTTTACAGAACAAAAAACTGATTCAATTGACAGCTTGTAACTAACTAGAAAAAAAAGAAAATGTGTGGTATCATATATGAACTGTTAAGTGCATTCTTGTCCATGTCTACTGCCCACTATGAATCCCACAAGTGTTATTCAATAGTATATACCTGTTACCATTTTTCTTGTTGCTACACTTCTGCTAAGTTGACCACTTATTTCAACGGCTTGCCCAGTGTACTTATTCCAGCATCTAATTTTTTTCTTGTGTTACTCCTCCAAATCTTCCAATCTCCTGCCATCTTGCTGCAAACATTGTAGCTTTTAAATTAAACTCTGGGGAAAATGAAGTAATTGAAACTAATAGAACACATCTACTGCACCAACAACACAGCAACAATTTCAGATGCAAATAAAAAGTTACACACCAAATGATAATCTACATAGGTGCTATTACTGCCCTCCTAAGCACTCTATGGAGTAGTACAGTGGCACAGTGTGTAGCACTGCCACCCCATAGCAAGGCGATTCAATTTTTTTTTTAAGATGGTTCAAAATTTGGCTGGGAAACCTTTATGGGAGACATGCTGACCAACTACGTTCTCCTAGGTGAGCGAGTGATATGGAAGAAAAGGCCTGGCAATCTACTTCCATTCCCTACTTGACTAGTAAACTCCATAGACTGCAGTAGTTGTTTACAGGGTCACTACAGCAGTCAGATGTGACTTCTGATTGCGAACGAGTCAATCTATACTTTTGGTTGTTGCTCTTTAAACTATGTTTTTTAACAGCAGAGAATGGACCTTCCTCCTTAACTCAAAACTTAAAAAAAAACAATGGCAATTACCAAAATTCCTGTATTTTATTAAATGGCTGGCATATGGCTTCCAACAGTAGTAATTTTAATTGCAATTTGAAAAACAAAACAGGTCAGTGTTCATGCCTTCTAAGTGTAGCAGATTGCCAAATCTCTAACTGCAGCCGTAGTAATCAAAGTTCACTTTGTGAGCTTGGATGAAAAAAAGTAAGAAATAGGGAATAAGAGTAGGTGGACACAGTCAGTTCACTCATTCCAAAGGGAGGAACGGAGTTTGGCTTACTGCAAGATGACTGCCACCTGGTGGAGGTCATGTGGTGTGGAAGCAGCAAAAAGGGCCAATGAGGAGTGGTTCTGACTATGAAACCGCATGACCAGCACACCCTGCTAATGTCACATTATGCTAGTCTTGCAGAGCCTTGCAATGAATGACTGTGATCTTCAATCATCTATACAAAGTTCTTGCATTAGTCTAACTTGCATTGCACAAATTGGATTCCAATTTATTTAGCATAAATGTGCACTAGCCAGCATGTGTCTGCTCTTCTGGACCATGGTATGCTACTAGTTTCAAAGGTGACTCAAGTCCTCCAGGAATTTTTTTTTTCTTTCAGGCCCAACATCTTTAGCATCAACTACCACAATGGCTGATGAGTCACCAACTTTGCTATTTTTAAAATGTATCTGAAAGCCAATTTAATCAAATTTATACTGATTTATCAATCACTCATCACTTCCACAATTCTGACACAATACTGACTGCTTTATGCTTGTATTACTTCTTTGCATATTTGCAGACTTTTTTTTTTTCAATTGTACTGTACTATGTATAAATATGGTAATAAACTTTAATTTCAATCGTTCTCACATTTAATTCTTTGACCTACTTCTTACCCCTCCCTCATTATATCAGAAACCTAAATGATCCATCCTTTCTTCTTCTCCCACTCTTCCTGACCATTTCCTTGACCTACTCTTAAACCATATCTTAACTTCTGCAATCTGCTTTAGCAACAACAGTTGAAGATGCAAGTCCTTTAATTAATCCTGTTCACACTCTAAGTACTAAAAAGTGTAACCTAATCAAAATACCCAAAAGTAATTCTGACCTATTCTAACCAGCATATGCTTTAAAAGTAAAAATGTCCAATCCCCAGAAAAAAAAAAAACGTCCTTTAGGTTAATACATGTACAAATGCCTTACCATATCAACAGTCACCTTCATAGCATGCATAAAAAACCCTGAAAAATATAATAAATCCCTAGCCAGCTAACCTAATAACTATGTTCTCTAATTTACAATCTAGTCTATAAGCCCTTCCACTGATAACCACAATTCCTTATTACCTATAAACTAAACTCCCACTCATCACAGTCCTTTCTGCCTCCAGTCCAGACACCTAAGAGTAACATGACTACATGTACATAGATTCTCTAAACAACAAAATCTTAACAATGAAATACTAAAATAAAGCCACACATTGTCAATTTTGGAATGACAAAGTTTGGTTTATGAAGTAACATGTAATATAGCTGTAATTCAATATTTTATACAATGTTAATGGTAAGAGAAAGTATATCTGTATGTTTTAATATTACCTTCTACAATGTCTTGAATTCCAGTACAATTAAAAACTTCTCTGAAAGCTGGTATTACACTTCTTTAAAGGAGAATAATAATAAAAACCTTCACAAAAACTCTTCTCAGCCATATTACCTTTCCTGACTTTGCTGAAAGCTAGTGTTACGTACTTTGAAAGTGGAAATAATACAAAATTCTTTCACCAAACTATTTTCAGGTAACCTATTTTTCTTCTGAAGCTGAACTTGGTTGATACCCAATGTAACTGGTGCTGAGACTACCAGCTTGACTACCACAAGCTGTGATCACCCCTGTAAAGAGGTTTTCTTAACCATATTGACTTGCTCAAAACAAGGTGATAGTATGTTACTGCAAATGACTCTCAAGCAGAAAAACATATTTTATTTCAGACATTGTCACACAGTTTGTCTGTTGCTATGTTAACCTACAATCAACATACAATACAAAGTTACAAGATAAAACATTTTTGTAAGTACTACAGTTACTGGAGACAAGTTGGTTTCCTTTGATTGTAGTTAGTTACAGATCTGTTCAACTAGAGAGAGAAACTAAGTTCCATTAAGTACCCTGATTTTCAGGGACGTCCCTGATTTTGACTCAAATTTTAGCTCTGTCCTTCTTAATTCCTTTTAACACTGGTGTCTTTTGGACAAAGGTGGTGAATTATACTTAATAAATAATGACAATAATTAAGAGCTGAAGAATTATTTTACTTCAGGAAATGTATATTAATTCACATTCCATAATTCTGTTAATGCCTTAAGTTAATAGAACTAATATTTTAAAGTGTCCCTATTGTCCCTGATTTCTTCTGGATTTGTCCCTGATTCTGTTGAGATTTGTCCCTGATTGGTTGAGAGCTATGGGCACACCCCACCCTCTGAAACATTCTTTTTATTTATTTATTTATTTACTTTTTATTTATTTTACATTTGTTGACCGGGCTAGTCTAACTGGATATATGTCCATTTTCAGTACAGGCCCGGGGAGAAAAGCTCCACATAAAACAGATAAAGAAAAAGAACATTAAAACTTCAGTAGCTTGTCAGACAAAAACAGGTGTTACAAGGTAATGTAGCATACATGATGGAATACAGCAGAACAAACATGAGTTAAGATATCCCGTTTTTTTTTTTTTTTTTTTTTTTTTTTTTTAGGTAAACACTGCGTAAAGAAAGTATTCAGAAGGATATAGGAGATTCCCAGCTCGAGGTTAAGAGTAAGGAACATGAGAACAGAACAGATAAAAACAGGATTGGGAGAGTTAGTGGAGGGGTTTAATTTGGTTTAATTTACAGCTATCAGTGCAATGATAATCATGTTTGTAGAAATAGTATGTATTTCTGCACTGTGCAGTGGATGCTTTAACTGATGATGTTCTCAATTTCCAGGACTTGACTTCTAAACTGCTCATGCTGTACTTGGTATCGGTCCAATTCATGCCACTTCTATACAATATTGTGCAGAGGTGATAATGGAAGGGTTGATTCAATGTACTCGTTTTTATATGATTCTACTTACACAGCTTCTCACTGTCTCTCATCCGAACAACAGTCTCAAGTTCCTTGTATGGCTTCCCTTTGCATGACGCAGCCTACAAGTTTCCCTTTGTGTTAGTTTCAACGTAACTCCATGACATTTAGTTTCCCCATTTTTGTGTTTGTAGTGACAGATGAACAATCAATGATAGTTTGTAAAATTTGTTTGCCCCTCTTCATAACTTCTGCCTGCCAGTCATCAGCTCCCTCTCTGTCAATCAGCCCATTCTTTCCCAATCACCCAGACAAGGTTGCCTGGGACAAGCCAAGTTTAAGGCAGCCATTAGGGGTAGTTCATTTTCTTTTTTGCCAAAGACTATGCCATAGTCTGACACCTGAAGTACATTTCCTCACTTTCTGTACCAATATCACTGCATGCTGTGTAAGTTTAGAAGGGACCACAGGTACAGCAAACATGAATCACATCTTTTAATATGATGCTGACTGGGACTATGACACCAAACCCTCACCAGAAAATGAATGGGAAGCAATAAGGTCCTGATTATCCGACATCAACAGACAAGATGAATAGATTCGACTTTTCTGATAAAAACTTCTTGTTTATTCACTACATATTGTCAACTACTGGTAAGACCTCATTTACAGAGAGGAATCAGGGAAAATGTTCCACAAATTTCAACAGCAGTATTTGATAGCAATGCACAATGACCATACCAATATACAACATACACATCGTATAAGCAATGCACAGTTAACATCAAAATATACACTTAGTTTAGCAAGAAAAAAACAGTCACAATTACAAATCCTGCAAATATGAAGTCACATAACAGAACTAAAGGTTATGAGGATAAAATGCAAAAGGTGAACCAGAGACTCAAAATGTTTTGACATTACAATGAAAAATGTTAGCGTCTGCATCAAGTGGTTGTAAACCGTACTATACAGTAATTTAGCACATCTTCCCACTACTAGTTAACGTATCAATATATGCTACATACAAAAATAACCACGTGATCAGCAAGGGATTTTGATACTGACAACTTACTGAATAAGTTAATAAGTGATTGAATGCAGCTGAAGGGTAAAGCAAAAGAGGCAAAGGCACTGAATGAAAATATGAGGAATACAGAGGCTTACTACAGTAGTAGGATATGGTAACTACATTATAGTTCGAATGGTAAAACTAGCAGCATGACAAAGGTGGTAAGGAACTATATGAGGTTTACAGAAACAAAGGATCACAGGCAGAGGTGTACTAATGCGGGACTAGACAGTCAGGGGGTACAGCAGCATTGCCTTTTAAAAAAGCTTTTCGCATTTAAATGTGAACAGTTTAAAGTAAAACCACAGCCTGACCCTTGAAGAATGTCCTCTGTCTGTCTATCCTAGCATGTGCTGATACACGCACTCACCTGTTGTTTACTTCTTTTCCGGGTTCTGCACAGAAATTAAACATAAGGTGTGTGTGTGTGTGTGTGTGTGTGTGTGTGTGTGTGTGTTAGGGACATATCCCAAAATATCTGGACAAAGCCTATCATAACAGAGGTACAAAGGCCCCAACAGGGACATATTTTACGTATTGCTCTTATAAACTTAAAAAGTTGCTGGAATAACAGGGTATGTATTAAAATGCATTTTCTAAAAGATATAAAGTCTGAAACTTAAATGTATCCTCAGATCATCCCAGTGATTTGCCAGAAAACAAAAAATGTAATGATGAACACACTGAAATTTTGAGGCAAAAATCTGGGCATTCTGGGAAATCTGGACAGTTGAGAGGTATGGTTAGGGATGGTTAGTTAATTTCCTCAGGGTCAAACCATGTACCTTGGTTACAGGAAACAAGAGCTTGAATCCTCTGCACCAACTACCAAACTAGTAAATAAGTTTCAGTGCACTTTCAAGGAATTGTGAGCTTCAAGGAAGAGAAGTTTACTAGTGTTCATGCTAAGTCTGTTTTCAGTATGCAACTGTTTTCATTAGCAATGGTCATAGCATAACAGGTAGCATACTTGCTTTTGATGCAGAAGATTGTAGGTTCTACTCTCACAGCTTATAGATGGATTGCTGATACTGTGTTCTACTTTATGGGGGGGGGGGGTGGCAGTGCAGCAGTCCTGAGTGTGTCCTCCTTTGGATGAGATGCCTACTAGCTATGAACCTATTGTTGGTTTGCCATTCATTCCCTATTGCAATACTACCAGCTTACCACTTTTTAAAATGAAACATAGACAAATTATTCTTCAAGGGCAGCGGGCACTGAAGTTGTAGATGAAACATTGAAATATATAAAGTTGTTTACTAGAAGTAACCTCTTAATTAGTTACAAATCTCTTTACTGTGGAATTATTCAGACGATGTTTACTTCTGCAGAGATTATGCATATTGACTACTACTGATCGATTACAATGACAGACACTTGAGTGGCCTTTTATAGTTAAAATGTTCTGAAATCAGCAGTTTTTTTTCATTACTGGGTCATACGTTTTGTTTCATTGCTTACTGGAAAAATGTTCAACTCTACACATTTAAAATGTACTCCAAGTGGTGCTGTATTATACAAGGAATATAACTTAATACAATCAGGAAGGTGAATCAGAGAACACATGCATGCATATATGCACGGTCCTAAAAATGTGTGCAAGGGTTTAAAAACAGCCCAATGGTAAACTTTATCTACCACTGGCCACATGCATTTTGTTTGAATGTGGGTTTCAATGTTATTTCAATGAATTAGAGTTTCAAGGGCATAGAAGTTTACTGTTAATGCTAAGTCTGTTTTCATTGTAAGACTGTACTGCTTAGCAAATGTCTATTATTACATGTGCTATAACATTTGAAATAAAACAATTTAAATTAAAATGAAATATCTGTAATTATTGTAGAAGTAAAGAAGAAAACAGTATGCACACTGAGAGGTATGAACAGTGTTTACTGTAACTACGGAAAAATAGCCAAGTAATGGGACACTGGAATAGCTGGGGGTGGGGGTGATCCATTTCCCTGCCTAGGGCTGCATTTAACCATGATCTAGCTCTGAAGTAAACGTTTTATTTCTTCCTTTTGTGTGTGTCTATGTGTGAAAATGTAGTACATGATTGCAGGAAACCTAGAAGGAACTACAGACAAGTCCGAAGAGAACCATGATTATTTTTAAAATTAACAGCAGCTTTCTTGTTGTATAGTAGTACAATGCAGAAGTGTTTTACAGTGGATTTTTTTTTTAACTGAACCTGGCAAACTGGATTAATCATAGCAAATGAATCAGTCAGGGCACTGTGAATTACTGGACTGAAAGTGAACATTTTCATTTTAATGTGAATATAACCAGATTTTCTTTCTTATTTTTGGACAAGGGGGGGTGACTAGGCTAGTGTGTGCGTGCGTGTCTGTTTGCATTTGTTAAGTCTGACATGTGTAATTGTGGGTATGCAAATGCATTTGTTTAAGTATTTTGAAATTGGATATTTATGTGGTGTTTTTTCATCATAGTCTTCTGCCCTCTTTTTGTTTTTGTGGGGTGGTGGGCAGCTAACTGGGCTGTGAATTAAAGTAACTTGCCTTTTCACTTTCTCAACTTAAACTCTGCCATTAAGGTTGGCATGTGATCATTTGTGTTAATAAATTGGAATATTTTCATCCTTTTTTGGGGGGAGGGTTGGCCAGCTGTGCTGTGGATGAATATAAGTTGCCCTTTTCACTTGGTCAGTTTAAATTCCACATTTAAGGTGCATTTGTGTGAATAAATCTGAATATTAATTTTTTTTTGGGGAGGCAGTAACTTTTTCCTTTTCATATTATCTTAAAAACTGGCTAGTGTGCATTTGTTCATAGGTAGGTACTAGGCTATCTACCCGAAGGCATTTATAAGCCTAGCCAAAATGTGTTGGCTTTCGCCACCCCCTGTGCCTCTGCCCAGCAGAGCCACTGAAGTGATCCCCGGGGTAAACTTTCTGTTTCCCATCCACTCGTCAAGGTTTCTTTATGACACTAACGATCTTGTTATGAAATACTCTCCTTAAATAACCGCATCGATAACGTTCACTTGTGCTACTGTAATATGCAGCACCTTAGGGGTGGAGTCGGACATGTATAAAGCCCTTAAAATGTTGCCTAATAGGGTATGCGAATTTACAGTCATTAGAAGACTTGCACAGAAAACACTACAAAGTTAAAAGGGACAAAATATATTACTTCCATTTTGCCACGTTGCATAGGGCACAGCTCAAATGTTCCCTTAGCATTACATAACCAAAAATTTTAAAAATAAAAATCTTCATAATTAAAAACTGCATAACAACTACGCTTATTAAACGTAAGACTACAGCAGAAAAAAAACTTAACCCAAACACAGAAAAAGACTATAAACTTTGCAAGCAAGCAACCTCTTAAACCTACTATATACCTTCCCCAACACAGACTATAATCTGTACTGTGAGAAATAAACTGATTTTTTGGGGTGGCGGTACCTAGTTGTGGTATGGGAATTTATCTTCTTTTGCTCAGGGTAAAGTCTGGCATTAAGGGCTGGCTAATGCACATTTATGTGAAATAAACTGGAATAGTTATGTTTTTTTTTTCTTGGGAAGGGGGTGGCTAGCTGTGTTGCTGATGAAATAATTGATGCTCAGTTTAAAGTCGAGCTTTAACGGTTAATGTGCATTTGCGTGAAATAAAATGGAATATTTTAAGAAACACATTTGAAACTGTCCCCAGTTTTATAGAGTGTCCTTGCATATGCCTAATATGTTTCTCTGCAAGTTACTCTCATACTGTTTGCTTAGCTTATAGTCTGCCTTTACATGACTAGTGTGCATTTGCATGACACATGCTGCAATCTTTACACTCTCTCTCTCTCTCTGGTGCTGTACTTGTAAAACCATATTGAAACTGTTCTTGATTTTGCAGAATATCCCTAAGTAGGCTTCATCCTGAGCTGTTACTAATAGAATTTGGGGTCACCTGTGCACACAATTTACCAAATCCCAAACTACTAGGTCAACTCAAGTTTTTGTTGTCAATGTTGTACTCAGCTTTTCAAACGAGGTAATAATCATTGTTGACATTTATCTTTAGTCCACAATTCTGGTACTAGTTATTTGTTTGGAACAAGCCTTCCTGTAGGATGGCCGAGTCTTTCGGGGATTTGATCACTACCCCTAGTTTGAGCCTTGCTGGCTATTATTTTGTTTCATTTCATGATAAATTACTAAAAACAACTGCCATAGAGGACATGTTAGAAAAAACCTCCACTTGGGGAAGGGTTTAAAAAAAGTTCTGCTCCAGGTGTCAAATATGCTAGGTATGCCACTGGTCACAGGGAAACCCATAATCCAACTAACAAATGGTTCTAAAGGAACAGTTAGGTTATGGTCATAGCACTGGCCACTAGATACAGATAGAACTCATATCTGAAATTATGTCACACTACTTAGAAAGCAGTAATAGTAGAGGAATAAACGGTTTACTAGGTAATGACACAAGGTACAACTCTTTTTTTCAGTGCACATTTAAAGGTAAGAAGCTGTCCTGAAAGACAGTTGGATACTGTTGTAACTAAAACAATACATAATGAATTAAATTCTGTCACATGAAACAGGGCAAATTGTTAAAGATAACAAAGTAATGTAGAAGTTAATCTGGTGCTGTTTTCAATTGATCACTAACATATTACAGTACCCTAGTGGGACATTGCAAGGTGACAAAAACTCTGGATTTTATACAATTAGTTGTAGTACTGCCTCTGTCCATGAAAAAAAGACTGAATCCAGATGTATGGTTGTGTTTCACTTCAGTATATTCAATCTCAGAGGTACTGTATCTAAACATGATAATCAAGAAAGCCCTTTTGATATACAGCACCTGCACCTAAGTCTAAACAGTAAAAGTATTACAAAAGAAATCTTTAAAACTTCTGCTATGTGAAATGGTTCCATGGCACAGATGGATGGAGCCCCTGCTGTAGCTCAGACAACTTTGGCTCAGTTAGCAAACCTGATCCAGGAAGAACTGACTTGGAGAATACAGTACAGCAGCATACCTATTCCAAGGGAGGGGGACAATTTATAGCTAAGGACTGCAGTTCTTGGTGGAGACCAAGCATGCCTGTTTAGAGATATGTCCATATGTAATCTGCATTTGGAACTGGGAAGACAATGGACTAAGTCACTCAGGGGTTGGGTCTCAACAAGTGCTGGGATGGTGCCATACCAGGATACCCTCAGAAACTCTCTGAGCACTCCCTTACTGCTTATACTAAGTTTTCCCCACCTGTAGGGCCCTAGTTCAAATGAGTAAATCTGTCAGGCACTGAGGGAAGGTGTAGTGAATATCAAGCAGGGGCTCTAGAACACAGCTGATGAAAAACAACTGTGGTGGGAACCAAAAACTTGAACAGCTAAACACATTTTAGAAATTCTATTATGCAATGGGTATTAGGCTATTAGCATTAAGGGAGATAAGTACAGGTGTATGCATACATACATACACACACACACACACACACACACACACACACACACACACACACACACACACACACACACACACACACACACACACACACACACTCCCTTTCTCTCAACAAATACTACTTATCACATAATTTTATTTATTTATTTATTTTATTTGCAGTTTGTTAACCGGGAAAGTCCTTTGGGCTGAGATGAGCTCTTTTTCAATGAAGGCCCAGGGAGAAAAGCTCCACATACATACATACAAAACAAAGATCAGCAAGAATTAATACAACATTAATACAAGATATTGCAACAGCCAAAATCAGCAGAAGTTATTAAAATCTTTACAAGATAAAAATTAATACACGTCTATTGATACAGAGATAGAAGTGATAGCATTTGTGTAGTGTGCCATAATTATACATTTTGAACCCTAATGAGATAAAAAGCATTCTGTTTTGTGTGGGAAAACAAATGCCTATACTATTTAAAGTGTAAGACGGATTAGGTAATTATAAGAGAAAAGACGAAGAAGGAAAACAGGATGGCTAGTCTTAGGTAGAGTTTTGAGAGAGAAGGTTGAAGTAAGTGGGAGAGGAGGATGGAGGTTAGGAGGGTGGGAGCAGGAGCACTCCCAAGCAGAAGAGAGATAAGAATGGAATAAAGTTTTGAAATTGGAGAGGTTCTAGATAGTTTGGATATGGGGAAAAAGTGAGTTCCATTTTCGAGCTAGGGAGAATGACAATAGAAGTTGGCCAGGAGTACTTCAAGGAGGTAATTTCACATATGGTGCTCATTAAAACGTGGTACTCTTTATAACACTTAATAAGTACATTAACAAACACAAAGTCAGTATGTTCCATTTTATTTCATGAACTTCTCTCTTTATCAATAGATGTGTACGAAGCATTCTTTCCTATATTTCCAGGTGTTAGTTTATCGGTTTAGGTTAGTGAACCACACACGTATGTTTCCTTTGTATTCAGACATTTTGCATCTTCTGGTTTCTAAATGATTCAAACAACCTGAAGCTGTTGAGCCAGAGGCTAAAACTAAAGACAGGTAGAGATCATCTTTCACAAATGAAATGACTTAAAGGTCAAAATTAACTCTTCAACTCTCCTCTCCTGCATTATAGGAACCCAAATTTAAGAAATGTATTTTTTTATTTACTGGGTCATTCCGCGGTGGTACAGCAGTAGCGTTGTTACCTCACATCAAGAAGTTCTCCCGTTCGATTCTCGGCTTGGTTTTGGAGTGCCTTCTGTGTGGAGTCTGCATGTCCTCCCCGCGGATGGGTAGCGTTCGAAAGACATGCGTGTGTAAATGGGCGTGCCTTTGTTGAAGGTTGGGCGTCAAGCTGGCACCTCAGCGCTTCGTAAAAAAAAAAAATCTACTGCCAATCATTAGCGGACCGGAGTTCCACTGTGGCGACCCCTTACTGGGAAAAAGACGAAAGACAAACA
Organism: Protopterus annectens; assembly: GCF_019279795.1. Lineage (NCBI taxonomy): Eukaryota > Metazoa > Chordata > Ceratodontiformes > Protopteridae > Protopterus > Protopterus annectens. The sequence goes on from NC_056739.1 coordinate 1,387,237,226, forward strand.
ACAACATTTATTTATTTACTTGCAGTTTGTTTTCCAGGGTAGTCCACTGGCTACAAGGAGCCCATTTTCAATGAAGTCCTGGGGAGAAAACCTCCAGAGAAATGCAAATACATAGTACAGAAAGAGCACAAATCCATAACATACATTTCAATTAAATGTTAAATACATATTTTGTATATTACAGACCCATATTGCACAATTCAAATAGATGTTACATAATACAGAAATATAAAGATTTTCATTAGGATAATTACATCAGGTTAATTCAGTAAGTAGTAGTTTTTTTTTTAGGGAATTACAATGAGGTAATTTTTTAGTTATTGATTGAATATGTCCCAAGGGATGTAAAACTTTAGGAGGTAGTGACAGGCAACAAAGTTTGGAAAGTTAGGAGGAAAGTATGGTAGAATTAGGTTGGATGACAGCAAGAGCATTTCCATTGTGAAGTAAGGTGCGAGTGCAGTGAGGTTTTAAACAAGGAGAGATTGATTGCTGGTGGTGCAGATGGGAGGAGGGAGAGAATTCCAGAGGCGTGCAAGAGAGAAGGACATCAACTGATTCCCAGCAGGATGTGTTGGTTTATGCAATTTAATTAGCTTTTGGGAATTGCATCTTAGGAGTCTATCTGGTTTATGCATTTCAAAGGTATTTGTTATGGAGGGGCAGAGAGACGGGTTATGAATGAGTTTGTGTGCTTGGATGAGCTGGGTATATGTGAGGAAGTCTGGTAATTCTAGCCAACTAAGTTGGTGAAGGGAATTACAGTGGTGAGAAGAGGCTCTATGACCTGCCGCAAATTTGGATATTTTGTTATAACAAGATGAGAGTGTTGTTTTGAGGGAAGATTGTAGGCTGGTTAGAATAGATGCACCATGTAAAAGGGATGAGATAAGGTCTCTATTAGCTAACGTAATCCTGGTGGTGGGAGAGATAAAGCGACTGTGGCGGTAAAGCATACCTAATTTTTTATGTTTTTTTTTATATTTGCTTGTAGACACTTATCAAATTTTAGTTGATTGTCAATGATAATTCCTAGTAATTTTGTGTCAGTGACTAGTTCTAGGGGGTATTATTATTGCTGGTAATTATGAAGGATTGTTTGTCTAGGGAAGAGGTTTTGGATGCATTGAATAACATAAGTTTTGATTTGGTTGCATTAAGGGCTAGATGGTTGTCAAGCATCCACTGTTCAGTGGAAGAGAAGGCGGCTTGTGTTAGACTGTTAAGAGTTGTGATGGAAGGGGGGAACAGATTATAGTAGAATCATTGGCATATTAGATGAGATTGGAGTTAGGAATGGCTTGGGGACCTAGAATGAAACCTTTGGGGATGCCTGTGGATGTATTTAGGCAGGGTGAGGTAGCTTTTTTCCATTTAACTGCTTGTTGCCTGTTTGTGAGATAGCTTGAGAACCACTGGGTAGAGGAAGGTGATAGGTTAAGTTTAGAGAGTTTGGTAAGAAGCAGTTTGTGGGAAATAGTGTCAAATGCCTTAGAGAGGTCAAGGAAAAGAGTGGATACAAAGTGTCCAGAGTCACGGGCTTTGTTGATTGTTTCTAGGAAAGAGAGGAGGGCAGTAGAGGTACTATGACCTGGTCTAAAGCCATGTTGTGTGGGGGTAAGAAGCTGAATACTGATGGGGTAGGGTAAGAGTTGTTGGTGTACACACTTTTCAAGTAGCTTAGAAATAGGGATAGGATGGTGATAGGGCGAAAGTTTGGGATGCCATTATTATCGCCACCTTTATGGAGAGGAATAATAAAGGCCTTCTTCCAGAGCTGGGAGACCTGGCTTTCTGAGATAGACTGATTAATTAGTATGCTGATAGGGAAAGCAATGGCTTCTGTGGCTACATTTAGGAAGTAGGAGGGAATTTCATCGGGACATTGGAACCAGGTTTTAATTTTAGGAGAATTTTTTTTTATAGTGGATATAGAGATGGGACTGATAGAGAACGGTGGAGGTTGGGGGCAAGGGATGCTAGGGGAGGAAGGGATGGAAGCGCGCTGAGGAGGGGTTGTAGAAGTATTGGTGAAGGATGATGTTAGCTTGCTTACGGACTCTATAAAGAAAGAGTTAAATTGGGTGGCCAAGTCCATGTCAGAGGCATCTGGGTTGTGGCAAGGGTTTTCTTTTGTTTCCCATGTTGAGGAGAGATGAGATTCCTTTCCAAAATAGTTTGGGATCGGTGGTGTGGTTAGTTTGGAGAGTGGAGAAATAGGCTTTGTGGGTAACAGTGTTATGAGTAACAGTAGATGTGTACCTTGTAGAGGATGGGGTAGTGGTGGTGTGAAATGGGGGGAGTGGTTTGCATTAGTAGGTTGGGTGATATAATTTAAGTAAGTTAAGGTAATTAGAAGTATTATTTGAGTAAGCAGGGCTAGTGATTTGAGGGTCATGATGTTGGTTAATGGAGTAGAAATAGGGAGTGAGTTAAGTTGTGAAGTTAGTTTGAGTAAGAGATTATGGTTTAGATTAATTGTTTAGTAGTTTATCAGGATAAGTTGAGTTTGGCAGTAAACTCTGAAAGGTAGGCTTACTATAATGGGTGAACTGTGGGAGGAGACTTTGGGGGTATGATGGATAGGTTGGATTGGATGGTGGAAGTGCTGGGAGTGGCTAGCTAAGTATAAGTGTTAGGGTATGGGGTGGGTGGCATTTGGGGGTAGGGTAGGGGAGCAGAGTGAGCCTGTAGGGTGAACGGCTCGGGTAGAGCCAAGGAAAGGAAGAATCAAGGTCAAATGTGAAAAACAATCAGTGGAGTGTAAGGTAAGTTCAGACAAAAGTATGCAATGGGTAACGGATATTCTAGCAGTGGTATAGGGAAAGGATTAGAGTGGTTCAGAGAGGTAAAATATGATGCCACAGGAAGGAAGGCAAAGTTAAAGAGTCTGGGGGAGGGGTTGGAAAGAAAAGAAAGTGAAAGAAACTGGGTGAGGGGTTGGAATAGAGATTGGAGATGGATATCACAGTGGCCTAGCTGGTTGGAACCAGTACTGACAGGGTCAGGTCAGCAGTGTGAAACAGCAATGAAACAATTAGAAAGGAAGCAACTTGAAAATCAGAGCTGAAGAGGAAATGAGAGCAAGCCAGATATGGAAATGTTGCAGACATAAGTTTAAAAACAGGAGACAAATGGAACAGAATATGTACTAGGGGTTAAACAACACTCTAGAGTGTGGCTGGCAACATTAAACCTACATATACTGGAACTACTGAGAGTTAAAACAACATTAAACTAAAAGCTATTGGTACTATTAGTTAAAACAGCAAGGAATCTGGTAGACTGCTGGCATTGTGTTGCCGCCTGGTGGCCAAAGTAAGTTACTACAGCCAGAAAAACTAACCTGTGTGTATACTCATCTGCCCTGTAGCAATACTTTAAATAAGGAGACGTTTACTTTTTTAAAAGCAGATAGTTTTAAAAGCAGATTCAGAGTGTGGATAAATTGCAATAGAAGGAACACCTACAGTTCAGAAAGCTGTGTTTTCACAAGGTATTCTGCTGGGCGAGTCTGTTGGGCAGGGGATGACCACAGAGTGTTTAACCCATTGGGAGAAGAGTTTAGAAAGCTGTGCTTTTTAGTTTGTTTTTGAAGCTGCTTCAGGCAGGTAATGTAAGCAGATTTATACTCTTTCACAAGGTCTTTTGCTGGGCGAGTCTCTTGGGCAGGGGATGACCACAGAGTGTGTAAACTGTTGGGAGAAGAGTTTAGAAAGCCGTGCTTTCTAGATTGTTTTTGGAGCTGCTTCAGGCAGGTAACAAGCAGATTTATTCTCTTTTACAAGGTATTTTGCTGGGCGAGTCTTTTGGGCAGGGGATGACCACAGAGTGTTTGACCCATCGGGAGAAGAGTTTAGAAAGCTGTGCTTTTTAGTTTGTTTTTGAGGCTGCTTCAGGCAGGTGAGGTAACTTAAGCAGATTTATACTCTTTCACAAGGTATTTTACTGGGCGAGTCTGTTGGGCAAGTGATGACCACAGAGTAAACCAAAAACTATAAAAAAAACACACACCTTCACCACACATGGGGTAAAGTAACACAATAAACTCCAAACAAAAAATGTACATAGAGTACACCACACTGAGCACACTGATATCCGAGCTGGAAACACCGCTTTAATGACACAATGGTTGACTAAGCACTTTCACCTTTCAATCACAGGCTTCATCAGAGTAGCAGATCATCACCCTTACTTGCATCAGCAAAGGGGTCAAAGGATGTGAGGTTCTGAATAGCTGACATACAAAACAGTCTAGTACAAAGAAGCACTAAGCTACTCATCTCTCTGTTTTTGGTTTCGCGTCTTTGTCCTCTAACAAGTGAGATCGCAGCATGTCTCCTCTGGAAAAAGAGAACTGTATCATATGTCAGCTATTCAGAACCTCACATCCTTTGACCCTTTTGCTGATGCAAGTAAGGGTGATGATCTGCTACTCTGATGAAACCTGTGATTGAAAGGTGAAAGCGCTTAGTCAACCATTGTGTCATTAAAGTGGTGTTTCCAGCTTGGATATCAGTGTGGTGTACTCTGTATACATTTTTTGTTTGATGACTACAGAGTGTTTAACCCGTCGGGAGAAGCTTCTAAATCCAGACAGCACACAGGCAGGGGAGAGTAGAAGCTTCCATGTGGACTGCACAGAAAGCTAGCATGACACTTCATTGCTAGAGTCCATTAAAACCATTAACATTTTATCTGGCAAGGTGTTGAACACTGTGAATGAAGGACATTAACAATGACACAGTGTCCTAAACCTTTAATAGAGTGTGTAAAGTTTAATGACTTTACAACTAACCAGCTGCTTATAACACAGCATATCTGTCACAGTTTAAGACTTTTCTCCCTCTCCTGTTGTCATCAAGACTGCAGCACTAGGGAAGTATAACATGTCATAAATCACTTGGGTATAAACAGCTCGGCAAATCAGTCTGGACAACAAAAATTTTACAAGCTTGGAAAAAGCAGCAACATCACGTTTCAGTCAATGCCTGCATGACACAGAGGAGAAAGGAAGGGTGTAGCAACAGAACACAACTCCCAGTTAACACAGTGACACACTTAAGAAACTATTAACTGGCCAGAAGCCTTTGAAGAGATCCTGTCTGTGACATTTACTTCACTAAATAGCACTCAGAACATTATGGGCAGCCTTAATGTCAGTAGTTAAAATGGAGGGTGAATGCTGACGCATTTTTAGAAGCTAAAGTTGCAGAAATCTACAGCAGCCTACTACATTCACAGAAAGCGCAGGCAGTTGACAAAATTCAGTGAATGTGCGACAACAACACAAGGATGTCTGAAGGATTCATTAACTTGTCTCAGCAGACACTAGAACAAATCAGCTAATGTGGGCAAACTATTTAAAATGTTTTAAGATGGGTCTGCTGTAATACAATTCTTCAAATAAGAAAAGGAACAAGTTACTACTAAAGGCACAACTACATAAATGCAAAACAAGATGTGGCATGTAGTTTAATCATCTCAAGACCATCCTTTTTAAACATATAGTATATATGTGGGAAGGGGAAAATGAGAATATTTATCTCTTTAAGAATAAAAATAAAAGACTCTCTATAGGGTACTCTCTATAGACACAAGAATTTTCTCAAAGATAAAGCAAGAGTCACTTTAGCCCAAACTCACCTTCTGTCCACACTTATGTATTCAGCACCAAATCTTAACCCATATTAGAAAAAATGATCTTGACAAAATTGAGTTATGTTATAACAAAATTGCCAAATTTGCTAACAACTCTTCCTTCAGAACCCGTCAGTGCCAGGTACTAAGAGATATTCAGTGGCTTGAATTTCTTCAGTTACTCACCTACCAACAGCTAACCTGTGCCTTTAACATCCTGAACTACCCTGACAAAACTCCAGCACTAAAACAATTGCTCTCCCACTACTCTACTAGTCATCCCCTTCGCTCTTCTAACAAATCTCTCCTCTGTATCACTACTGCCAACAATACTGCAGGACAAGCTCTACACTCTTATACCATAGCTAAAACCTGGAATAACCTCCCCCTGCCACAACTTCTACCATAACTATCACACAATTCAAAAAATCACTTAAATCACATATCTGGAAAACCTGGATCTGCCCATGTATAACATAACAATCTCTTTACTACTTATTCCATACTGTCTCCCTCCTATCCTACCTATTTTTAACCTAATGCACAATATATGCCTTAGATCTAAAATAAACTTCTCAGCATTGTTATTGCGCATCTCTTTATTTTTAAACATTGTCTGTATTTGGCATTGTTGTATCTAATTATGGAGAGTTTTCTTTAATGACAGTTAATCTCAGTATACTTAATGTGTATGTCACTACATTTGAACATCTGCTTGTTTTTGTCTGTACTGTTATTGTTGTATGTAATTGTGGAGCTTTTCTCCCCAGGCCTCCACTGAAAATGGACCTCGTCCAGTTGGATTATCCCGGTTAACAAATGTAAAATAAAATAAAAAATAAATAAAATAAAAGACTGCCTATCCGTTAAAAAATGTAAAACATGTAGATTGATCGATATGGATGTGACTGATACACTTACTAATGAAGGCGATAAGTGATGTAACATATGAACTCTAACACAGAAGCTCAATGAAGGGAACACCTAATTGGAAACCTCGACTTGCAGGACACAGTTAAGTCTAGGTGAGATACAATCAAGATTAAGAAACTGCTCAATAGTACGGAAGACTATCTATAAGAACAGTTCATTTGCTTTTCTGAAATTATGAACAGCCAGACAGAACCAATCCTGGCAGGCAAGAGACACTGAGTTAGAACACCAACACAAGACACACGTATACCATACACAGGTCTATGGGTTTACTCAGAGGGTCACTCATTCACTTATTAGTGTGCTTCTGAGACATAGAAGGAAACTAGAGACTCTGAAGAATAAAATGCACACAGACATAGGGAGGACAAAGTCTCAGTGCAGAAGTCACCCAGAGAGACCCAGAACTGTAGAACCAGTCACTGAGACGGTACTTGTAAACTTTCCACCAGCACGCTAATCTAAGATAACACATCATATTCACATACTATTAGGGGACATGACTGTTAAGAAGTTCTTCAGATTTGATTACCACAAAAGTACAGGTAAAACTGATGGCAAAGAATCCAGCCCAGACCTCAAACAGTAACCACTGTGAATTGTTTCCAGGTACAGAGAGTAAAGACAGTATAGATTCAGAAGGATATAATTTACACAATAAAGGACATCACAAATATTCATAAACAAACAAATTGAAAGAATCATTAAAGGCCAACATAGTTTTCCAAATTACAAATACAGTGTACATGAAAAAGACTAAAATAAATAAATAAATAAAATAAAAGAGATGTAAGTCCAATGTATATACAGACAAAGCCCTGATCTGTGCTCAGTTAAAGGCATGGGTGCTAGAGAGGTTGAACAGAGGGGGCTGGCTGGCTTGTAGTGAGTGAGCTATACCAGTCTGCCTACCCTAGAGGGAGGGGGGTGGTTTGACTCACTTTTTGCATGATACCTACAGGTATTTAAGTGTATCACTCACAACAATAAGCCTAGTAAGCCATACGCTGCTCAGCAGCATACAGCTTGGGTATGAGGGCTGACATATGTGGTAGCATGAATGTCCTTCCTGAGCATCAGTAACTGTGGAGCACACAAGCTGCTGACAAGGAGGCAGTCAGGGGTGCTACAGGATTAGAAGACTGAGCCACTCCCTAGTACCAGACTCACCTTCAAGGGGGAACGGATGAGCTGATAAAGTTCTCCAGTCATGGAACAAATTGGCCCTAGAGTTATTAACCTGTCTGATAACCCTGGAATTGTATTACAGGAAGAATGAATGGGAGAAACAGTTGAGCAAGTCCTGCAGACAGTACAAGACATAGTTATATGAAAAATGATTACATTAAAAGTAAAACTCGGGGGGGGGGGGTTGAGGTTAAAATCTATTGTTAAAAGTGAAAACTGAATGACAGTGTGTATGTGTATGTGGGGCTTAAAATATCTGTGAGAAAATGTGGAGGGGCATAGGGAGTAAATCTAGTTCTTCGTGGATACACCCACTCATTACCAGATGTGTCTTTTTCTTGAACAAGGGCAGTACTTACTTTAAAAAGGTAACAACATGAATTACTAAAAGGACAGGCATTAAGCAATACAACAGCACAAAAGGACTATTCTACTCAAACTACTAAGGGGACAAAAGATCATACAGACCTCTCATAATCTTCAAAACAGGAACAGCTGCAAAAAAGGCTATATAAATACAACATGCAACTTTCCTAAATTACAGCCTAGTCATTAACCATATTCAAAACTTCCCTACAGCCTCAATAAGAACATTAAAAGACAGAGGTCAGGGAAGAATTTGAGGTTGTTCATATAATTATCTAGGCTTACCTTGAAGGTAACAAGGGTGTTACTCTTTTTGACATTTAGACAGAGTTTGTTCCAGATGTGGGGGATAAGCTGGCATATGATTTTATCATATCGATATGTCTTACTAATCTGTTGATGAAGGCTTAGTTCCTTTAAACTGGTATTTGCAGAACCATTTGCTCTGTGAAAGAGCAGAAGGTCAAAGAGGGTTGACTAACTTTCATGGCTCTAAAGAACAGACACACATCCCTATAGAACAGACTATAAGAAAGTGAGCATAGATAGGGAGGGCTGCCAGCTTTTTCTGATAACTAAGATTTTTGAGAACACTGATCTTTTTAGTTAGGAACCTCTGTCAAATTGAGTGCTGTGTTTAGACAATTACATGTCGGAAGGGGCAATACACTGAATAATGGGTCTGGTGAGATACAAATAAAGGAGAATTAAGATTTCTATGTATTTAAGGGAGAAACTTTTGGAAGTCAGATAAGCCAGACAGAAGGCTTTCCTAACTACTGCGGAAACACAATGGTCGAAAGATAAGGAGTTATCAATAAGAGTGCCTAGAAGTCTTTTGACAGTGTAAAACTCTATCAGGTGCTGAGCAATATGTTACCTCTGTAAAGGACCATATCAAGGTGCAAGATGGGCAAGTCCGGATTTTGGAAAAAACAGAAATATTTCAACAGTACCAAAATGTAATAATCCAGTAGCAAGCCACATTGCAAAACCATTCTGGAGTTCCAAATAACATGGAAAATCTCATAAAACCATTATTATAGCTTTGGCAGTCATTCAGACAGGTTAATTATGATTTTCTTAATAAATTTGTATGTAGCCCAGATGTCCAGTTATCAGTGTACAAGTACTACAGGATTCCTGAGAAGGTGACTTCTAATGCACTAATGAAGGTGGTACACAACTGGCCAAACCAAACTGCCTGGGAGACACCTATGTTAGCAAGATCAATAAATATCCAAAAAATCTGTTTATAACCTTTCCCTACCCTGCATCTGAACAACATTCAAACACACCAGAGAGTAGGGTTTAGTAACCTTACTTTGTATTTCTGCATATGTCAACCTTTTCATTTCAGGAAGCTAAGTAACAGAAATTCTGTCTTTTAAAAATAATGATGGGTTAAAGAAGATCATAAGTGGCCACTAGCTCAACTGAGGAGAAAAAAAAACTAAAAGGTCCTTCCTCACACAGTCAAGTAAACTGCAATTATAAATTTATGTAGAAAGAAAGGCAGAATGCATAAATCATAGTTTTAACTGCAACAAAGGCATTTACTAATCCTAAATTCCTAGAAAGAAGTATCTGCTCCCTCCCCATGGAGCACGTTTTCTCAAAGTGGCTAATATTGTTTCTCCAAAACTCCTCCCCCTTCCCTATCTTCCCTGATGTTAGATCAGATAAGTGGTTACTACCAGTAAATCAGTGCAGCAGTAATTAAGCAAGTAAGAGCAAGCAATAGCCAACAAAACGTGTGGTGCTAATAAGCTAACAGCAGTTGAATATTCAGAATTAAAATTTGCCATCTCATCCAAAGATAACAGCAAAGCTTTTTTTTTTTTTTTTTTTTTTTTTAAGTATGTCAGAAATGTTAGGAACAATACTCAGCACTTTATCATGTAGTTATCTCCAACACACCACCTATACTGACCATGCAGAGCACTAACAACATTTAGAGGAAAAACTTAGTTCAAACTTCTCCCTCATGTACTTCATTCACTCCATAAAACTGTCCCCTCCTTGTACTACTTTCCCTCCACACCACTAGAACAAGTGTTAAAAGCCCTCTGCAAAATCAAAATCACTTGCTGTATGTAGCTCCAAGGGTCCAGACAACAAACCGGGCTGTCTTTTCCTCCTAGTCATAGCTATGAAAGTCATAAATTGTATAAAACAAAAGCTGTAATTTGATTGTTTTTTTTTTCACACATTCCTCCCTCCTCAGTCGCCACATAAATTCACACTCATAAATTGTATAAAACAAAAGCTGTAATTTGATTGTTTTTTTTTCACACATTCCTCCCTCCTCAATCGCCACATAAATTCACACTGCTATCGACAACACAGACTATATTAACTGTTTAACTGTCATCAAGCGACAGCAGTGGTGATTCATTTTTATACAAGACTGCCTTCCATACAACGTTAAAGTTTTTCCAGACAAAAATGGTGTTCACATGTGGTCAATTGAAAGGAATTCTGGCTACAGTAATGTATTTCAACTTCTCCAGTCTCTCTCAACACACATACACAAACACTACAACTGACAGGCTAGATCAACAATCATTCTACTGTGACCACATAACTGCAGGGGCTGGTTGATTTCAGAGACCTGACACACACACACACACACACACACACACACACACACACACACACACACACACACACACACACACAAGAATTCTTACTAGGCATGCCAGTGACACATGGTTGTGATCAAGTGAAAACATTCTGAGCAATGTAAAATCATTTTAGCTTGTTTTTCACATACACACTACTCCTGACAAACCAGATCAACAACTATTTAACTGTGATCAGTGACTATGGGGATAGTACAGCTGTGTAAGTAAACTTACCATAACAGAAGTTCAATTTTTTTTTCGGGGGGGGGGGTCTTCCATGATTTGTTCATCTGTGGGGAGTTCCTCAAGTAGACCTCTTTGCCTCCAATTTGAACAATCATCTGGCAAGATTCTGCTCCCGGATTCCATGCAAGAAGACCTGGAAGACAGATGAATTTTCTTTTCCTTGGGCAGGAATATTCCTTTATGGTTTTTCATCTTTTACACTAACATCCAGTGTACTTTTGAAGATTCTGATGGAATCCTGCAAGATCATTGTGGTAACTCCCTTCTGGCCCTGGCAACAGTGGTTCCCCCTTGTTTTAAAAATGGCCAGGGCCAATTCCCAAAAGCTTCCTCACATACTGGATCTACTCACATGAGAACATGGGTGTTTGATACACCCCAACACCAATCAACTTCAAATGACTGCCTTGATGATAGGATCTTAATTCATTTAGTGCACCTCTTATTGAGGATGTGCAACAGATACTAATGAAGGCAAGAAAATCTGGTATTAGAAAATCCTATATTAACAAATGGAAAAGGTTTTCTAGTTGGTGCTTACAACATAACCAGCAACCCATACAGGGATAGTTGTTCTCTGGTTTTATAACATTTGTGTGAGAGTTACTATCCTATGGCCTTTCTTACTCCTCTGTCAAGGTTCATTTAATCGGCCGTTCCAGCATGTCTGCCCAAGGATCATTCTCTTTCAATACAGTGTCATGTCTAAATGTTTTTGAAAGGGGTTTGCATAAGACGCCTCCAAGAAAACCAGTTGCTCTTCTTTAGGATCTTAATTTTGAACAAACTAATCTGGCTGACTTGAGGTTTTTAACATGGAAAACAGTTTTACTGATTGCTCTGACCTTTGTAAGAAGAGTATCTGAGCTTCAGGTTCTCATGGTGAGCAAACCCTAATCATTTTCCACAGGTACACGGTTTCTTTGAGAACTAATCCTTCTTTTATTAAAATAAAAAAAGACAACAGGCAGGAACCAAGAAACCTGACTTTAGTCATTCCTTGAAGGCTTTGCCGAAGCGCTGGAGAGTGATTAAAGTCAGGTTTCTTGGTTCCTGTCTGTTGTTATTTTATATTTTACTTTACTTTTATAGTATTTTATTTAATCCTTCTTTTATGCCTGAAATGGTATCTGAGTTTACTTTAAGCCAAACTATCCATTTCCTCATTTTCTTTCCTGAACCCAAAAAAAAAATGAGAGAGAAAGGATAGGGTTACTACCTGTTCCACTTTGCGAGGGACTGTCCTTCTTTGGGCAGGTGTGTCTGTGAAAAAAACTAAAAATGGCAAAAGTCCTGAGATTTTAGCGAAAAAAAAAATTGTTGTAAGTTTTCAGTCACATAAAAGTTATTTTTTGTATATGGAACATCTAAAGGTTATAGGTTCATAGGTAGGTACTAGGCTATCTGCCTGAAGGCATTTATAAGCCTAGTCGGAATTGTCTTGGCTTTTGCCTCCCCCTTAGATTAGTTCCCTGTGCCTCTGTCCAACAGAGCCATTCAAGTGATCCCTGGGGTAAATTTTCTATTTCCCATTTACATGTGAAGGTTTCTCTTGAAGAGTGTTAGCGAGGCGCTCTGCCTAATGTAGAGTGGAATCTTGTTTTATTAAAAGATGGAGACATTCACCCAAACCCAGGCCCAACAACTACTCCTACCACACTACCCCATAGCTCCAATCAATCCATTATTCATTCCCTTACTAAACCAAATAACTCAATCCTTATAGCTCATTTCAATATACGTAGCATTAACAACAAAGTTGCTCAATTCCATGCTCTCTTGGAAGTCTACTCCTTTGACATTCTTTGTTTAACAGAAACCTGGCTTAAACCTGTAACCAAAGACAATGAAATCATCCCACCTGGATATAATATCCTGAGACTTGACCGTGTAGCTAAGAAGGGCAGAGGGGTAGCTATTCTATTTAAATCAGAGTTACAGATAACCACATATGACTGTAAACCACCTCTGGATTCTAATGCAGAAATTCTTATTTCCAAACTTCAACTTAACACTGCTAAATCCATCTATATTATCTGTATCTATCTACCTCCTGGTAATAACAATAACACTATAGAAAATATACTTTGCTGGCTATCTCAACACCTGTCCCAAGAAACCATAATCCTAGGTGATATAAACATTGACTGGAACTGCTGTAACAGCAGCCACCCTACCACCCACATTAACCTATTTGTTTTTTCTCAAACCATTACCTCCACCTACCAGGTTAAACAAACCCAACAAGAAAGTAAGTACTTTAGACTGGATTCTCATAAATAACCATCCTCAGACATATGAATCTGGCATCCTCCCCAATGACATAAGTGACTACTCACTTACCTACATCATCAGGCATAAAACCAATGCTTTCACTCCAACCACTCTCAGGAAAATTAGGTCCAAGAACTTTAACCCTGATATCTTCCAAAGCGAACTAAGAACATGCAACTGGTCTCCCTTAAAATACCTCCCATTGGAAGAAGCTGTTAAATACTTTAATTCTAACTTCCTAGCCATTCTCGATCACCATGCACCAACCCGTTCTATTAGAATTAAGGCTAAATCCGCCCCATGGCTTTCTAAAAAAAACAAAGATAAAATCCATCTCCGGAATAAATACTAGGCCAAATGGAGAATGACTAAAAACCCTGTAGACCAACAAAACTTCAGACAGCTTAGAAATGACACTAAGAAAGCTACATTGTCTGATAAAAGAAACTACTACCTACAATTTCAACAGGATAACCTTAATAACCCACAAAAATTCTGGGCAAGCATTAACCAACTACTACACCCAGGTCAATCCATTACACCAAACCCGCAAGACACAGACCAGGAAAACCCCATGCATACTGCCAATGCCTTCAATACCTTTTTCACTGACGCCATCCAAACACTAACCAGTCAGCTATCACCCTAATAACTTCACTTTACCTTCCTATAACACAACACCACCACCCCCCTCCATTTCTCTTCCAACCAGTCCCTACAACATTTATTCTTACCCTTATCCAAAAGCTTAAACCAGGCTCTCCTTCAGCAGACCACCTACCTGCTGAATATCTACAGAAATCAGCCAAGGCTATTGCCTACCCCATTTCCATTCTGATCAATAGAACTATTAGTGAAGGTCACATCCCTAACATCTGGAAAGTCTCCCATATTATCCCCCTTCATAAAGGTGGAAACACCACAGAATTCTCTAACAACTGTCCCATAGCCCTACTTTCTCATTTGGCAAAGATCATGGAGAAATGCATCCACAGGCAATTGCTAGACCAACTAATCCAAAACAACTTACTTTCCAGCTGTCAACATGGTTTCAGACCTACCCACAGCACTACCACTGCCCTCCTTTCCTTTACAGATTGTATTAACAAAAAACAAAACTTTAATATGCTTTCCTCTGCACTATTTATCGATCTATCTAAAGCATTCGATATGGTAAATCACCAAATACTCATAAATATCCTCAAATCCTTGTCATTAGATGCACTCACTATAAAATGGTTCCAGTCCTACTTAGATAACAGACAACAGGCGGTGCTTTGCAACAACACTCTGTCTACTCATCTGCCCGTTAACCTTGGTGTCCCTCAAGGGTCCATATTAGGACCTCTCCTTTTCTCCATATTTATAAATGACCTTCATCTAGCCATCCTCCAAGCTATATGCATACAATATGTAGATGATTCCATATGCTCAGCCACATCCACATCTGAACTTCACTCCCTTACCCAAAACATATTTAACACAGTTGAACAATGGTTTACACAGCGTTGCCTTCTCTTGAACCCCAAAATACTAAACTCCTCCTTTTCAATCCTGCTCATAAGTCCTCTCCAATAGATTTTTCAGTTACATCCACTAATGGTACCATTACATCACCTGACCCAACTTCCAAACTACTTGGTATCACCACTGACAACTACCTTAACTTTGACATCCATATCAACAATACTATTAAAACTGTCAACAAATAACTCAGCTCTCTCTACAGGATTAAACCCTTCCTTTCACCTATGGGAAGAACAACTATTGCTCACACTCATCTAGTCTCTACACTTCTCTATGCATCATCCATTTTCACTAATCTATCTAAGAACAACCTCAACAAAATGGAAATCTCCGACAATAACATAGCCAGATTTGCTACAGGCAATCCATTTAGAACTCACCATTGCCGTAATTTAAAGCAGCTAGGATGGCTTGAACTACAAAACCTGCTTAAATTCCACCAACTAACCATTGCCCATAAGACTCTTTATCAACCTTCCAATACTCCTATTCTATCTACCCTCATCACCCCCTATAATAATCTGAAGTCCTTATGTTCATCACACAAACTTCTTGTACACACCTCTAAATCTAACAACAGGGCTGGGGATTCTCTCTTTTCTAATACTGTTGGAAAATCCTGGAATCTTCTTCCCAATTAACTTTCCCCCATATCACTCTTTAAAAACAGACTGAAACTTTCCCTCAGAACACACTGGTTATGCCCCTGTACTAAACCTGACTAGTCATCTATCTCTTTAAAATAGGCTCTGCTTACCCATGACTTCTCATTAACTGTCCTACCTTCCATATTAATTATAATTACCATTTCCCTCTACATGACATTATTTCCATCCTCTGTGGATACTTATAATTGGGAGAACTCTTTATTAATATTATTATACAATAAGCTGCCTCTTTCTTATTATGTATTGTACCTGTATGTTGTATTGTACCTGCATTTTACACTCTTTTATGTTTTCTATCCTCTATGAAAATTCTGTGTTAACCTGTTATCTGCATTGTATATATGACTGACGTGATATGTTATTTGCTGTTTTTTTTTTTTATTTTTCATATCGCTTATCTCCCCGGGCATCTACTGAAAATGGACATATATCCAGTTAGACTAGCCCGGTCAACAAATGTAAAATAAAAATAAAATAAATAAATAAATTGTTCCAGAGCATGGGAAGTCTCTGGGATAGGAATCTATCTCTCCAGCACATCCTATTTATTGTTGTGGTGAGGTTTAGATCCCTAGAGCGTGTGGCTCAGGGGGATATGATTTTCTTTAGGTGGAGCATGTCCATCAATTCTGGGTTGGTCATGGCCTTGTATGTCAGGCATAGATCACCTCTAAGTAGGCGGTATGCAACCGAGTACAGCTGGAGTTTCTTCAGTCGAGCTGCATAGGGAATCTGTTTGAGGCCAGTGATCCTCTTGGTGAGGTACTTCTGTGGTCTTTCCAGCTGTTGCAGGTGTCTTGTAAGGTACATTCCAAATGGGGCGTTGTACTCTATGATGGGTCTGATGAGTGATGCGTAGAGGGACACAATGACCTCTTTGATCTGGATGCAAACCCTTTTGCGATTAGGTGGGCCACATAAAAGGATTTTCTAACTGCTTTGGCAATGTGATTATCAAAGGAGAGATTACTATCTACTTGGGTCCCCGGATCCCTTATTATGTCTTCTGTATTTAGGTGTCTACCACCTATGTGGTAGTTTGTGGGTACTTTGTTTTTTCCAAATGGATGCACTTTTTGACATTTAGCTTGAGGCCATGGTTTTGACACCAGGTATCTGTCTCAGTGAGACCCTTTTGGAGGATGTCTGTGTCAGCCAGAGAGTCGGTTATAGCCCCTAGTTTGCAGTCATCTGCAAACTTGGTCAGCCATAGACCTCCTGTGCTTGCCTGAAGCTCTGAGAAGTATATGCCGAACAGGGAGGGGTCCTAGGACTGAGCCCTGAGGAACGCCACTTGTAGCTGGTTTAGAGTCAGACCTAGCTTCCACAACTCTTACCATGTGGGTTCTGTCCGTGAGCCAGATGGCAACCCATCTCATGATGTAGGGGGTTTATGTTCAGGCTGGTGAGCTTGTCTACAATACCATAATGGGGAATGGTGTTGAAGGCCTTTGCGAGGTCTAGGTAGGCTGTGTGGATCACCTTTCCCTTGTCTATAACCTAGGCAACTGTCTCAAAAAAGTGCACCAGGTTTAGGAGGCAAGATCCGCCCTTAACACAGCCAAAATGGGTAGGGTCCAGTGTTTGGAGGTTCCCAATGTCTCTGTTAATGAGATCCATGATGATGCACTCCATAGCTTTGCAGACCAAGCTAGTCAGGCTTATAGGGCGATAGTTCCTGGGGTCTGTCGTGGCTCCACCTTTGTGGAGCAGAATAACTGTTACTGTGCGCCACTCTATGGGCACGTAGTCTGTGGAGAGGCCGAGTTTGAACAGTGTGTTTAGGTGAGGGATTAGTTCATCTTTGTGCTCATGTAGGACGCAGTCTGGGACACCGTCCGGTCCCATTGATGCTATGTTGTTGGCTTTGGAGAGGGCTGTTTTAACCTGAGTGTCTGTGATTTCAGGGGCACTACATTCTTCTGGTATGGTTATGGACCCTTTGGGGGTGAGAGGGGGGTGAAGTTTGCACTGAACATGTCTGCCAGGATGTTGGCAATATCGGTCGGTTCAGTATATTTTGTGCCATTCTGCACTAACTCCGAGCAAATCTGAGAATTGCCACTTTGATTCTTGACATAGCTAAAAAATGCCTTGTGGTTATCTTTGGAGTCCTTGGCAATTTTTCTTTCAAAGCTAGCCTTGGATGATTTTATGAGGGATCGTAGTTTCTTGCTGATACTTATCAGAGAGTCTTACCTTTTTGGGCTTTTACTCTTTTCTGTACTAGTTTCCTCCTTTTATTCTATAGCTTGTTTATGGCTGGGGTCCACCAGACTGGTTTCCTTTTCTTGGAGGAGTGAATCTTGGTTTTGCTTGGAATAGCATGATCCATGCATTCTTGTAGGTGCCCATATAGTATATTAGTAAAGGATTTTGCAGCTTGGGCAGCATTATCCTTTAGCATGGGGGCTTTGAAACTTTCCACCTCAGTCTTAAGCAACGTGAAGTTTGCTTTTGAAAAGTTTTTCACGGTGGTTTCTTTGACCGCGGGTGGGGGAAGAATGTGGATATCCAGAGTGATTAGTTTATGGTCAGATCTAACCAGCAAGGGGTTGACCTCTGGTGTGGAATACCGGTCGCCAATGCTGGTGATAACCAGGTCCAATATGTTGTCACCTCTGCTGGTGGTGTTGACCAGTTGATCCAGGGCATGTGAGTTTACAAATTCTAGGAAATGTTGGGCAAGGGAGTTAGTACTTGAGTAGTTCTCCCAGTTAATGTTTGGGTAATTGAAATCACCCAATATCAGGGTGTTTGGTAGGACCTTTATGTTTTCCAGTGTTTCCAAAAATGTGGAATGGGGGTCCTAGGACATGGTGGGTGATCTGTAGCAAGCTACAATTTGAATTGCAGTTTTGCCGGTTGTTAGTTGCACATGGATGATCTCTGATCTGCTGTGCCACTAACCTGGAAGTGTGGGTATCCTTGATGAATATGGATACGCCCCCACCTTTTGTATTTCAGTCCCGGTTTTGTGGACGAAATGTATGGTATGAGTTGTGGCCTGGTAGTGCTGGGGTGCTCTCTGGAGCCTTAAACCAGGTTTCTGTTACTGCACATACATCGATTTTCTCCATACTGAGGAGTGCCTCGAGTGCGTGCATTTTGAGGTTTAGACTTCTGGCATTGAGCAGCATTACCTTCAGTTTTTTGTTACTTGTGCTATTTACGGCAGTGGGTTTGTCTTTTGAGCCTTGCCTAAAAAAGACACTATGAGGGTGGCAAGAGCCTTGGCCAGTATTCGAAAGCCTAAGGGTGACAGCTGCAAGCCGTCTCTAGTGAAGCAGAGTGACTTGTTGAGCATGTCATCCCAGGCTGACAGACACTGGATCCCCTTTGAATGACACCAGAAGCTTAGCCAATTGTTGAAATTAATAATTCTTTCTTTATACTGTGGTATCATTCTTGGTGAGGGCAGGATGCTACTCAAGGTCAGGGTCATACCGACCTGGGCTACGTGATCAGAGAGCTCTTGCATGTCTCTTTTCATGTAGTCCAGGGAGGTATGGCTCAGGTCATTCACACCAACATGGACAATGACAGAGTCATATTTGTACTTGTTTTGGAGTGACCTGAGTGCTTGTGTTATGTCGCGGATCCTGGCACCCGACAGGCAGCTAACAGTAACCTTCTCCTTCTTCAGCCAATAGAGTGGGATGTCAGTGTGCCTGACTATAGAGTCACCTATTACTAGTGTGTTGGGTATGTTATTTTGCATTAAGGGCTGTGATTGCGTGCCACACTGGTTTTGTGAAGTATGTGTTTCATGGCTTGTGTTGGGGGGTGGAGGTTGCTTGGGTGTCTGCTTTGGAGGTATCTGTCGCTTTTGCAGATTTATATTTACAGCCTCCAAGTATGTTTTCATGTATTTATGTGTGTTTTTTGCCAGTGCTGGTTTCATAGGTCTATGTGAGACTGGTGGTGTGATGCAAATAGCTTCCTTCTCCTCTTGACTGTCTGGTCCAGTCTTGGGATGAGAGAGCTTAGCCTCCAGTTTGGCTGTATAATTGCATCTCTCGCATATACTAGTGTTTGGTGGTAGGAGGAGAGGGTTGTCTGTGTATATGAGGCAGTTGTAACATTGCCTCAAAATGCCCAGATTCACCAGCTGGACCGGAGAGTACATCTAAAACTGCCTTTTGGACATGCCTGGATAGGTACAGTGAACTGTTTTACTGATTGGCTGTTAAGGTCGAATAGAGACCCTTGTCCCTCTCCACAGTATGGGGGGGGGTCTAATGCTAAGGTTTATTAGTGCTTGCTATGAGTTTTGAGCAAGTGCAACACAAGGAACTCAAATGCTACAAGAATGAGCTTTTATTTTGGCAAAAAAGTGAAGCTCTGTCCTTTGCACTGGTCATGGGCACCTTTTGTCCAGCAAAATCTCATGTTTTTACAAAAATGTCCCACTGAAAGCATTAGAAAATGTGGCAACCCTAAGAAAGGATACTCCATCCTTTGGATGTCCACAGACAACTCAGGTACTTTCTTGACAGAATGAAATTTTTCAGATCTTTGAATCAATTGATCATTTCCTGTGAAGGTAAGAAGGGACAACTTTTCTCAAAACAGATTATTTCAAAATGGTTGTCTATTCCCATTTGTTATACTCATCACAGCAAAACTAGTCCAGGCAGGGTCAAGTTATGGAAAGAGCTGGATTCTAGAAGTTTTCTAGAAGTAGCAACATGGTCCTTTGTACATACTTTTACAAAGCACTAGAAGTTTGATTTCTTCTCTAAGTCTAGATCAGGCTTTGCAAGGACCATTTTTTTAGAAACTCCTGGACTCTTCTTCCATCTCCCAAATGTAGTAAGTTAGGGTAATCCACCCATATAGCTAAGGCAACTGCAGCAGTGATCAATATGATGAACATAGTACATTTGTGTAAGTAAACTTACAATAATAGTAAATGTTTGCAAGATCACGGATGTAATAGGCGCTCCCTCACTCCACCCCACCACCCCCTTGTTTTTTTGGTATGTTGTTTATGCCAGGGTGTGGTTATTTATTTTTTGTTCTTCCTAGCATTGCCTTTTCAGGCCTCAGACTCCATCTCTCTGTCAGCAGGAAGCTCTGAAGCGCTTGCTGCCCAAACTTGTCTTTTAGCCAACCACTCTCAATCTGTTTAACAGTTTGGATGCATTGAAATTGCCCTGAAGATTTGGAAGTTGGCCAGCTGTTATATCCTTGGCAAGATATAACCCAAATAGCTAAGGCTATAGCAGCAGTGATCAATATGATGAACATCACTTACTTTCACACACAGACTTCTCTCCCCACTCTCAAAAAAGTACTTTCTTGATGAATACTCCTTGAAAGTCTGACTGTGATAAAAAGTAAAATGTTAAAATCCAAGAAGAATAAAAAAAAAATGCAACTGTGAAGGAACTTACCATAACAGCAGATGTTCAAGTAGCTCACTGCTGCAGTACCTTACAAGCAGCTACAATGTCCACAGTTCATAATTTTTCCAAACACTACAAAATGGGCATCTCTTCCAGGGCAAGAGCTTGATTTCCTATGTCCATCCTGCATGTTATGTTGCAGCCAAGTCCTTCTTTTCATGTCACATTCCAGTCCCCCTGAGCTCTGGGAATCATCCCAGTACACAAGACCAACAAAAAACAAAGTACATCTGTGTAAGAATTTGCCATAATATTAGGTGTTCAAGAACACTGACAGTATTTTCTCCTCTACCGTCACCCATTTTTTGTCTGGGCATTCCAGGAGGATCTATATTAGATAATCGAACTTTCAAAAGTTCGACTATCATATGGTCGACACCATATGATCGAACTTTTAAAAGTTCAAACATCTAATCAAAAAATAAATAAATAAACTACACAAACAACCTACCTAAATGTTTTAAGCAGGGAGGCAAGCCCCCTGCACCCCCCAAATGTGGGGCTGTGCCCCCACACCCCCGCTCTTTAAATATACCAACTCTGAGATCGCACTACAGTGCAGAAAAGGGAAATCTTCCCATTCTGTGCTGTACGGAGATCTCCGTTAAAACATTCGAACTTTCAAAAATTCAATCATATGGTGTTGATCATATGACACTCGAACTTTTGAAAGTTTGATTAACTAATACAGACCCTTCCAGGATGGGGTGAGTACTCTAGCCCTTATGCTACATCACTCCCCCTTCTCACTTACAGTGTTTCAGACATGCTCAGGCCTGAATAGATTTGAGAAGTCAGTTCCCCTTCCAATGTGCTGTTGTGTAGTGGAGCAGAGCTCTTGTTATATCCCAGACAAGTGAGTGCTTCTAGCAGCCGAAAAGCCAACCGGAGGTGACACAGGAGTGAAGGATTGGAGCCCACTTGTATTCCTTAGGAAGAGGGGTAGGGTAAATGCCTGGGGATCTGCACTCCATAGAAGTTCTTTATGGAGACTGGAGATCCTATACTGTCAGTTCTTTTAGGGGACAGAGGCATCCATCTGTTTATACTGTCCATGAAAGTGAGTGACAGTCCGGTACTATGCACAAGATACTTAAAGTGACTGACAGTCCTGTGCTATATTCACTGCTTGCCTCCTCTGAAATGTGAAAAAAGGTATACATGGAAAAATTACAGAGCTTAAAAGCAAAAAACCCAGTCCTCCACACAGACAAGGGAACGAATGGGACGAAGAGCTAGCCCTCTGATGAGTAAATAGATTATGAACTGGCTAATGCAGCAGCAGACAAAGTGGCTTGATAGTCATGGGGGGGGGGTCAGAACAAATAAAAAATCACCCTTTCCACAGTTTTACGTATTGGGAACACTACCTGTACCTCCAGAATAAGACTGCTGGGATTCACCTGCTACTCTACAGCCTGGTTGACAACAGTCAAACAATGGATTCAAAGGTAACAGAAGATCCATGCAGGTTTGACGGTTTAGAAGCCATTGGTGTGTCATCATCCACTGCAATAACCACAAAACTACACCCTCAGAGATGGTATATGGTGGGGGGAATAAAGACTGTTGATGTCACTGTCATGAGGACCAAAAGGTACAGAAGGGTTCTAAGGATTTATCTTTCAGCATACCACCAAAACTTTAACTTTCTGCACCTTCTCTAACAAGCATAAACAGCTGACAATGAACAGCATCAACACTGTTCCGATGAAGGAATTCCTCAAGCTGAGACTAGACAGGATATCTCCATCTTTATGGACATCCTCAAGGCTAAAATATTGAGAGCACTCATACCAGAACTCAGCAGGGACAGCAGAAGTCAGTAATATCTCTAAGGGAATGCAGGAAAATGCCTGTCCTACAAAGCCTATACCACCATGGCTAGCACCTTGGTAAATACTCTGGGTATAAGTGAGGGACAAAACAGCAACATCTTGTGATGAAATTGACTCACAACCAAAGCAAGCTGAAGAAAATATCACTGTGGACCCCAGACAATAACATAAAAAAAAAAGGCATCCATCATACCAATGACAAAATCAATGTAACCTGGAAAAACACAGGAAAGATCCTTTAAGAGTCACCATCTGGAAAGTGATGTAATCAATAGGTTCAGAGAAGTCACTAAAGTATAGAACTGTTTGAAGTCTCCCACTAATTTCTGGGTAAGGAAAAGGCAAGAGTACAACACGGATTACCTTTCTTCAAAAGTGGATGAACCTCTATGAACCTGAGGAGTACAATCTAGAACTAGTCCACAAGCTCTGCACAGGATACCTGGTCCACATGCAAACCTTTTCTGAGGAAAGACTAAATAGTTCTAAGATGTAACTGTCCAAGACCATATTTTTAACCTACAACTCCAAGAGTACGGCTCTCCAGGCTGTAGCAAACTCAGAACATACTTTGCACAGTGAATCCAGAAGACAAAGTTGGAGAAGGCATCACAGAGAACCTTCATAGAGGTTAGAGTCTGTCTTCCTATTCAGAGGGTCTTTTTCCAATTGCTAGGAAGCCTGTCTAAACAGGAAGTCTCCCTGCAAGAAGGCATCTGGCATGACCTGGTAAGCTCATCCTTAACTATGGGAAGCCTGATCCAGACCAGTTGACACAGGCACACTTTCAAGCCAGATACACTAGCTGTAACCACAGCATCGCTACACAAAAATATAGCAAACTACATAAATGTTTACTGCAGAAGCTGTGGTAAAGGTCTTTGTATTTTGAAATATGGTACTTTAAGACCTTCCATCTTAATAAAGATTGAAAAAATACTATAGTAAATGAAGTGCTATTATTGGTTGTTTTTAATCACTTGCCGATTTAATCTGTTAAAAATGTTTTTTGTCTTGTACTCCCTGGAAGGTTTTTGTCAAGGGACCAAGAATAATATTTTTTTCTTGAGGTTCATTGAAAAATTTTTTTTTTCATATTTGGTAGATTTTATCGATTCAGAGTGGTCTGTCAACTTTTCTGCCCTGGTCCAAAAGGAAGAACTAGAAGAGAAACAGCTAAGACAGACAATGAAGTAAATTCCGTACTACTGCAGTACAGGAAGAATCCACTTGACAGGTCTTTCTAAAGCTTTGAACTCCTTATCAGACAGTAAGGAAAAATGTCTTGCAGTCCCTGAGGCCAACAGTGGACTAAGGAAATCACAGAGGACTCTGCCCTACAATGTTTTGTCAAGATGTTAATCTATTCTGCTGTGGCTTATACACAGAACATCAACCTTCTTTGAAAAACAGTGAGCTAACTCAAGTTTGCTTCAAACCGGATCCTTCAAATGAATGGAAAAACATTCACCATCTTTCTTGCCAAGGTATAAATCAGAAGTGTTTTTCAGGGGACGGCAAAAAAAAAAAAAAAAAAAGAAATTATATGGAGGAAAGCTGCAGGGAAGAGCGACCTTATTATTCTTGTATAAGGAACATGGGCCTCAAGATCCAAAGAATCCTCTTCCTCAGACATTGCAGGAAGAAGGACCATTCCTACTCCTAGTATCAGCAGAGTATAGCCTGGGTTCACAAATGTGTTAGGCAATGAGCGAACAGCAGGTGAATGTTGGGTGAAAGGTCTCCAATAAAAGACAACACAAACAGAAAGCAGCACTTGATCACAAGACGCTGGTGTAGAGCCTTGAGACACTATTGAATGGTGTTCATTAAGGATATGTAGCCATACCAATGAGAACATGTCCCACCAGACAAAAAAATGCACATGTCAACTGAATGTCCTGCCCCCTCAAGTCAAGTAACACAACTGGAATAGTGGAGTCTCCTCAACTCTAGTTAATGAGTTACTCTTGGTGATGAAGAGAAAGTAAAAAACTGACACCTGGATCTTCAATATGACCACTAAGCATTTGCTGGGAGACCAAAGGGAAAGCTTAGAGAGAACTAGCTTAGTGCAGTCATGCCTGAACACTCGAACGTGGGACAGTATGTACAAATACCCAAACCTCCTTTGGGTTCCTATCACAGTCTGCAGAAGACAGAGATAAAACTGACCCTTCATTACTTGAGGTAGAGTTTTTGGTAGGAATAAATTATCTTATTTGCAGACTTACAAGGAGGAGGTTAACTGAAGTCTAGCTTTCAGATGTCTTACCTTCTCCTTGTGATCTGGCACAATCTCATACATAGGACTCCCCTACCGGCCTACCCACGGAGCATTCACCACATACAATATCTTCCGCACAGCCTTACAGTGATGCCCATCTTAACCTTTTCTTTGCAAGGTTAAAACATCACACACACACACACAAAACTTCTTAAGCAAAATGCAGTGCCTCATTATGTCTTTGCCACTTATTTGACAACCACAGGAACCTTCTAAAAGTGTATTTACTTTAGGGACTGAACATGTGCACTCTTGTACAATGAATGTTAGTCTCAATACTGAAACTGAGCAAATGGCGAAATATAACCAAGGTCTGCAGAAGCTGGATGCATTCTCTTAATCTGACATATGACATATTACATCTGTTAACTGGAGCCAGATCACAACCACTGAAGAAGCTAGCGGAAAGTTTGAACTGTGCCATCCTGGGAATAAACAAAGAAATACTACAAGTCATTCATTTCAAAAGGCCTCCAGAGACAGATCTATGAAAAACAATGTATTACTTGGAGATAATGAACAGTAACTTCAGGCCCACACTAAAAACTGTTACATTTCTAAGTTGTGAAACGCAAAAAAGCTGCTGGCAGAGGAATCCTTCAAACCAACTTCACTGATTTGCTGTAGTTTCTGCTAGCAGTGTCAAGCTTTTGCAATCTGTACACAGCAAAACTCCCAACTCTGTCTTTGTGACCCTTATGCAAATTGCCACTCTGCTCACTACCTGAGAGGCTGAGCAAATTATCAAAGAAATAAAAGGAAGAAACTTAACAGGAGCTTCTCCTGCCTTCAACCCCTAGTTTAGAAATCACTCCCCTCTGAAATACGTACTGTATAAATATCTGTTGAAAATTTCATTACACGTGTCAAAACGGTTCTCCTTCAAAACGCTGAAAACCCATAACATCTCATTTCAAAACAGCGAGACCATAAGATCGAAAATGCATAACATCTAAAACTTATAACATCGAATCTCACAACATCAAACACTACAAAGCAAGTATAAATAACATAAACTGAATGGTGGAAAATGCCTGAAAGTAACTGATAAACTTGAAAATATGCACCAGATACCAGCCATTCACAAACCAGAGTATTTATTTTGAATACAGAAACGAAACCAACAAATAAACTCTGTATACACACTGTTCCACGTTTTCGTCTTGTAACTTCATCAGATGAGTGTACTAAACTCCTGATCCTTTAATAACATTTCTTCCTCGTGCACTTTCTTCCCTGAGCATTTTTTTGCCACTGGTTACCAGCCTTAAAGTTGTTTGAGCCGCTGTTGAATGATCTGGAATGAGAAGCCTTAGGCCTGGCTCCCAAACGCTCAAAGTTAGGATTATTGTCTGTATTCCAATTTTTGTTATGTTCTTTAGCAGAAAAAGTACTAGATTCTTGCCCTTTTACTTTTTCCTTTTGGTAGAGCCCCTCAGAATGTCTTGGCAGTTGTTCACTGTTTCCTGTTCTTTCCTGGAAAGGAAGGAACAGGAAACAGTGCCAAGACGTTCTGAGAAGCTCTACCAAATGGAAATTAGAGATGGCTGCTAAATGAACACGTATGGTTGAAGCAGCAGCTTCTGCTTTGAAGAAATCTGACAAATAATCTAGGACTGTATCCACAGGAGCTGAAAAAGGATCAAGATTTCTTTGCCTGGACCATAACGAGAATCTTATCAATTTACTCTGGTAGATTTTCCTGGTGGTTGGCTTATGTGAAGCCAGTATAATGTCACAGACCGGAGAAGAGAGATTATTCAGCCTGGCAATTACTGGAAGTGGAGAAACCAAGCTGTCAGCTTGAGGCTGGCTATGTTTGGGTGAGTCAACCCTTGAGGGTGAGAAATGAGATCCGGAGTTGCATCCAGGATTCAAGGTTTGTCTAGCAGGTGAGGCCAAAGAAAGGGAAACTATACTTGGCGGGGCCAAAAAGGTGCAATGAGGATCACTTTGTTTTTCAACTGGAGGGCTTTCTTTAGAAATTTCGGGATTAGGGGAGGAGGTAGGTAAGTGTAAAGAAGCCCCGTAGGCTAATCGTGAACCAGAGCATCCCTCACGTACTCCCCCTGTGGGGGGATCAGGGTAAAATAGTCACTGCACTTGTGGTTTGTCGGGGAGGCAAACAGATCGCAGCAAGGCTGGCCCCAACAGCTGAAGATTTTTGCCATTATGGTTAAGTTAAGGGACCACTCAGGCAGAAGGATACATCTGCTCAGTTTGTCCGGAATCACGCTGGAATCCCAGAGGATGTGCACTGCAATCAGAAAGCAGTTGTAAGCAATCGCCCATTGCCACACTCTCATGGCCTCTCGACACAATAGGTAGGACTTGGTTTCCCCTTGCTTGTTGATATACCAGACAACCGCCATGTTGTCTGATTGGATGGCAATAGTTCCAGACAGAAGGACAGAATGAAAAGACTGCAATGCTAGAAGAATGGCCCTCAATTCTAGTACACTGATATGCATGTTGCCCTCTAAGGGTGACCATGTCCCTTGGACAGTCATGCCCTGAAAATGCCCCCCACTTTATCAAGGAAGCGTCTGTGGTCACAGTGGCCTTGGGATGCGGAGGGGAGAAAGGACGACTCCAAAGACTTGATCTGGCTTCATCCAACACCAGAGATTTTTTCTTGCACTGTTCTGTTATCCATATTTGAAAAGATAAAGGGTGATGAATCGGGTAATATTGGGACAAAAGAAGCCATTGAAGGAGTATCATGTGCAACCTCACGAGTGAGACAATGGTGATTGCTGTGGCCATTGACCCCAGGAGTTGGAGAACCTCTCGAGCAAAGGCTATGCGCCGACAGAATATCACTCAGAGTTGAGCTCTTGATCTTTGCAATCTGTGATTCAGAAGAGATACTCGGCAAGACTGGGTACTGAATACTGCTCCTATGACGTCCAAGTTCTGAGTGGGGGATAGGTTGCTTTTCTTCCAATTTATAGAGTTCCCAAGGTTCTTGCCAATGTAAGGGTGTAATCCATGGCTTTCTCCATACGGCACTTGGTGGGGTTGGTGAGGAGCCAATTCTCTAAGTATGGAAACACTCGGTTGACTTGTAGTCTCAAGTGAGCTGTAACCACTGCCATACAGTTTGTGAACACTCTGGGGGCTGTAGAGAGTAAGAAGGGCAGAACCCTGAATTGGTAACGATTGGCTCCTAGCCAGAAGGGAAGGAACTTTCTGGAGCGCTTGTCCATTTTTATGTGGTAATACGCATCCTGAAGGTCCACAGAGCACATCCAATCATCCTTTTCCAGAAATGGAAGAATGGACTAAACCGTGACCCTCCGGAATTTTGTTTGGGTAACAAACTTGTTCAGAACACTGAGATCCAAAATTGGCCTATACTCCCCTGTCTTTTTTGGCACTAAAAAGCATCTTGAGTAAAATCCGGATTCTATCTGGTCTGATGGGATTGTTTGGATGACTCTTTTTTGACACAGCCTTTTTATCTCTATGGCTGCCCATTCCCTTTGACTGGGTGGAACGTCAGGAATATGTTTTTGTGGGTTGGGAAAGGAAATCAGTGGAATTGTGTAGCCTCTAGTGATAATCTCCTGCACCCAAGAATCTGTGGTTATGTGGTGCCAGGCTGTTTGGTGCAAGGAAAGATGTCCCCCAACTGCTTCCAGAGGAAAGCAATTGGGCCACTGTTCAGGAGCGCTGATAGGGCTGTCTGGAGAAAGAATCTCTGGACCCCTGATTATGCGGTCCTTCTCTGTCTCTGTATGGGCGTCTTCCCCTAGAGTTACCCCCTCTTCCTCTGGGGAAAAACTCACCACATGTGTCATGAAAAGGACCCTGAGACTTTTTGTGCCAGATTTTCCCACTCCGCTGGTTCCTTGAATAAGGACACTGGGGGGGGGGGGGGTGGAGAAACATACACCTACAGTGGACAGGGTTTTTCCATCTTTCTCACATCTGGCTAACGTGTCCTTCACATTAGGGCCAAAAATAGATGACGCCTCCACATGAGCGTTAAGGAAGGAAGACTTAAAAGGGTTCATGAAATCACACAGGTGCATCCAGGTGCATGATTCTGCCTGAACCCACAGCTCTAGCCGCCCCTTCGGTTGCATATGATATTAACCGCACGGATGAGTTAGATATTGATTCCAGGGTTGCTAGCTGCGTACCTTGTCAGACACTTGTCCTGCTAAGGTTCCAGAGAGATCAGAGACTAGCTCTCTTTGGAGCCTAGTGAAATGTGCCAGATAGCTCAAGGACCTAATAGTGAAGGTCGATGAAGCAAGCACTTACTTCCCTAGTCGGTCCACTGCCCGAGACTCCCTGTTAGTTGGGTGGACAGTCTGGCTTTCCACTGCAAGATCCTTTTTCGTGGCAGCCACCACCACAGTGTCCACTGGAATTCCTTTAGACCAGTGCAGATTCTCTTCTGGGGGTGATACATTTTTACCTGGTCTCTTTTGGATAGGCTTGACAGTGTCAGTATTCTTCCATGCCCTCTGCACTACAAGCTGTATCAGTTCATCTGCAGGTGGGGGTCACCCAAGAGGTAGAGGGTTGAGCACGGAAGCCCTGCAGAAAGACGGACTCCTCGGAGGAAGGGTTGGTGGGCTTCCAATTACCCCTCTATTTTAAGATTTCAAGGATGTCTCTAAAGGAGACATCTTCGGGGGGGGGGGGTGACTGTGTGAACCTTTCCCCTCCATCGAAGTCCGTATCCTCAGTGAGAGGCTCCTCGGGGGGGAGTCCACATGCTTCCTCTTGCACGATTTCTTCCTAGGTCCTTCTTCAGGGGGGAGTTTCTGTAGAGGACTAAGAAGAAGGGGCACCCTGCAATAGGATCTCCTGAGGCTCTTGTACTCAATGTCTCATAACAGTGGTCTATGTCAGATGCGGTTGACAGGTAAGAGTCAATGGGTAGTCCGACGTCGACGGTTTGCCATCTGAGGCAAGTGCCTTCTCCATTGCCTGGAATGCAGGTCCACCTGAAGAGGGATGGGAGCCTGGAACTGAGCAAGACAACCTCGGAACTGGGGTCACACCCCGCTCCAGCGTACCCGGCCCAAGGATGGAGCTTCAAGTGAAGCCGGTACTGTGAGGATACCCGGAACTGAGGATGGCACCGTAGGAAAAATCGGGGCCACTCCTGGAACCAGACCACCCGCAGTCCAACCGCAATTATGAGAAAGCCTCAGTTCCAACTGAACCAGAGGCCAAAGGGACTACTCTGAAACCAAGGTAAGATCCAGCAGTGGTATTGTAGTCAAGGGTACCATAATGGATATCTGTTTCAGGGTCTTCGTTGCCTGCTCCGAGGTTGAAGGAGGAGAGTAAGCTGGAGTCCTTGGAGAAATACCCCCCCCCAATGCCAGTGGAATGGGGGTTTTGGATGGAGTAGGAATCCCTCTAGCTGTAAGCAACTGATCAACAAGACGCACCACATCAAGTTCCGAGAGGCTCCTGGTTGATCTTACAGAAATTCTCAAAGGAGACTCGGAGCATTCCAGGAAGGGGTTAAACTGTTGCCCCAGAAATGGATCCACCGCCGGAGAATATCTGGTCCGGGGTTCTACCGGCACTGGAGTCTCGATGGATGCTTGAACTGGTATGGTCAATTTTTCCGGGCTAGCAAAGGATGTAGATGGTGCCTTGGTCGGTGCCGACATCAAATCAGTAGACGGCACTAAAGGGGACAAAGTTTGTAGTTGCACAGATGGTGCCGTAGTACTCGGTGCCGACCGCACAGCTGTAGCAGGTGGTACTGAAGCCGGTACCATAACAGTCATCGTCAGTGCAGAAGTAATTTTCAAGTGCTTAGTCTTCAGTTCCTCTGACTATTCACCAGGTGAAGACGGAACCGAGTGCAATCTCTTTTTCTGGGTCTTGCTTGGAGGGAGTGAACCCTCCGGTGCACAGATGGCCTCTGAAAAGGGCATTTTGAGAAGACCTTTCAGGATTAGTTTGCTTTGCCTCTCATTGAGGGTTCTAGAGCTGAACCCACGACAAATCTCACAGGGAGACTGAAGAGATAAATGAGACACACTCAAAC